>NW_028226700.1:0-27607 GCF_052327205.1 Somniosus microcephalus
GTAATCCCTGCAGAACTAGTGTAAACCCGAGTATAAACCCTGGTGTAATCCCTGCAGAACTAGTGTAAACCCGAGTATAAACCCTGGTGTAATCCCTACAGAACTAGTGTAAACCCCTAGTATAAACTCTGGTGTAATCCCTACAGAACTAGTGTAAACCCTAGTATAAACCCTGGTGTAATCCCTACAGAACTAGTGTAAACCCTAGTATAAACTCTGGTGTAATCCCTACAGAACTAGTGTAAACCCTAGTATAAACTCTGGTGTAATCCCTACAGAACTGGTGTAAACCCCTAGTTTAAACCCTGGTGTAATCCCTGCAGAACTAGTGTAAACCCTAGTTTAAACCCTGGTGTAATCCCTGCAGAACTAGTGTAAACCCTAGTATAAACCCTGGTGTAATCCCTACAGAACTGGTGTAAACCCGAGTATAAACCCTGGTGTAATCCCTACAGAACTAGTGTAAACCCTAGTTTAAACCCTGGTGTAATCCCTACAGAACTAGTGTAAACCCTAGTTTAAACCCTGGTGTAATCCCTACAGAACTAGTGTAAACCCTAGTTTAAACCCTGGTGTAATCCCTACAGAACTAGTGTAAACCCTAGTTTAAACCCTGGTGTAATCCCTACAGAACTAGTGTAAACCCGAGTATAAACACTGGTGTAATCCCTACAGAACTAGTGTAAACCCTAGTATAAACCCTGGTGTAATCCCTACAGAACTAGTGTAAACCCTAGTATAAACCCTGGTGTAATCCCTACAGAACTAGTGTAAACCCGAGTATAAACCCTGGTGTAATCCCTACAGAACCAGTGTAAACCCTAGTATAAACCCTGGTGTAATCCCTACAGAACTAGTGTAAACCCGAGTATAAACCCTGGTGTAATCCCTACAGAACTAGTGTAAACCCTAGTATAAACTCTGGTGTAATCCCTACAGAAATAGTGTAAACCCCTAGTATAAACTCTGGTGTAATCCCTACAGAACTAGTGTAAACCCGAGTATAAACCCTGGTGTAATCCCTACAGAACTAGTGTAAACCCGAGTATAAACCCTGGTGTAATCCCTACAGAACTAGTGTAAACCCTAGTATAAACCCTGGTGTAATCCCTACAGAACTAGTGTAAACCCGAGTATAAACCCTGGTGTAATCCCTACAGAACTAGTGTAAACCCTAGTATAAACCCTGGTGTAATCCCTACAGAACTAGTGTAAACCCGAGTATAAACCCTGGTGTTATCCCTGCAGAACTGGTGTAAACCCGAGTATAAACCCTGGTGTAATCCCTACAGAACTAGTGTAAACCCCTAGTATAAACCCTGGTGTAATCCCTACAGAACTAGTGTAAACCCCTAGTATAAACCCTGGTGTAATCCCTACAGAACTGGTGTAAACCCCTAGTATAAACCCTGGTGTAATCCCTACAGAACTAGTGTAAATCCTAGTATAAACCCTGGTGTAATCCCTACAGAACTAGTGTAAACCCTAGTATAAACTCTGGTGTAATCCCTACAGAACTAGTGTAAACCCTAGTATAAACCCTGGTGTAATCCCTGCAGAACTAGTGTAAACCCTAGTATAAACCCTGGTGTAATCCCTACAGAACTGGTGTAAACCCCTAGTATAAACCCTGGTGTAATCCCTACAGAACTAGTGTAAACCCTAGTATAAACTCTGGTGTAATCCCTACAGAACTAGTGTAAACCCTAGTATAAACTCTGGTGTAATCCCTACAGAACTGGTGTAAACCCTAGTATAAACCCTGGTGTAATCCCTGCAGAACTAGTGTAAACCCTAGTATAAACCCTGGTGTAATCCCTACAGAACTAGTGTAAACCCCTAGTATAAACCCTGGTGTAATCCCTACAGAACTAGTGTAAACCCTAGTATAAACCCTGGTGTAATCCCTACAGAACCAGTGTAAACCCCTAGTATAAACCCTGGTGTAATCCCTACAGAACCAGTGTAAACCCCGAGTATAAACCCTGGTGTAATCCCTACAGAACTAGTGTAAACCCTAGTATAAACCCTGGTGTAATCCCTGCAGAACTAGTGTAAACCCTAGTATAAACCCTGGTGTAATCCCTGCAGAACTGGTGTAAACCCCTAGTATAAACCCTGGTGTAATCCCTGCAGAACTAGTGTAAACCCTAGTATAAACCCTGGTGTAATCCCTGCAGAACTAGTGTAAACCCCTAGTATAAACCCTGGTGTAATCCCTACAGAACTAGTGTAAACCCTAGTATAAACCCTGGTGTAATCCCTACAGAACTGGTGTAAACCCTAGTATAAACTCTGGTGTAATCCCTACAGAACTAGTGTAAACCCTAGTATAAACCCTGGTGTAATCCCTACAGAACTAGTGTAAACCCGAGTATAAACCCTGGTGTAATCCCTACAGAACTAGTGTAAACCCTAGTATAAACTCTGGTGTAATCCCTGCAGAACTAGTGTAAACCCTAGTATAAACCCTGGTGTAATCCCTACAGAACTAGTGTAAACCCCTAGTATAAACCCTGGTGTAATCCCTGCAGAACTGGTGTAAACCCTAGTATAAACCCTGGTGTAATCCCTACAGAACTAGTGTAAACCCGAGTATAAACCCTGGTGTAATCCCTACAGAACTAGTGTAAACCCTAGTATAAACTCTGGTGTAATCCCTGCAGAACTAGTGTGAACCCTAGTATAAACTCTGGTGTAATCCCTACAGAACTAGTGTAAACCCTAGTATAAACCCTGGTGTAATCCCTGCAGAACTAGTGTAAACCCCGAGTATAAACCCTGGTGTAATCCCTACATAACTAGTGTAAACCCTAGTATAAACCCTGGTGTAATCCCTGCAGAACTAGTGTAAACCCTAGTATAAACTATGGTGTAATCCCTACAGAACTAGTGTAAACCCTAGTATAAACCCTGGTGTAATCCCTACAGAACTAGTGTAAACCCTAGTATAAACCCTGGTGTAATCCCTACAGAACTAGTGTAAACCCTAGTATAAACCCTGGTGTAATCCCTGCAGAACTAGTGTAAACCCTAGTATAAACTCTGGTGTAATCCCTACAGAACTAGTGTAAACCCTAGTATAAACCCTGGTGTAATCCCTACAGAACTAGTGTAAACCCCGAGTATAAACTCTGGTGTAATCCCTGCAGAACTGGTGTAAACCCTAGTATAAACCCTGGTGTAACCCCTACAGAACTAGTGTAAACCCTAGTATAAACTCTGGTGTAATCCCTACAGAACTAGTGTAAACCCTAGTATAAACCCTGGTGTAATCCCTACAGAACTAGTGTAAACCCTAGTATAAACCCTGGTGTAATCCCTGCAGAACTAGTGTAAACCCCTAGTTTAAACCCTGGTGTAATCCCTACAGAACTAGTGTAAACCCTAGTATAAACCCTGGTGTAACCCCTACAGAACTAGTGTAAACCCTAGTATAAACCCTGGTGTAATCCCTGCAGAACTAGTGTAAACCCTAGTATAAACCCTGGTGTAATCCCTACAGAACTAGTGTAAACCCTAGTATAAACCCTGGTGTAATCCCTGCAGAACTAGTGTAAACCCTAGTATAAACTCTGGTGTAATCCCTACAGAACTGGTGTAAACCCTAGTATAAACCCTGGTGTAATCCCTACAGAACTAGTGTAAATCCGAGTATAAACTCTGGTGTAACCCCTACAGAACTAGTGTAAACCCCGAGTATAAACTCTGGTGTAATCCGTGCAGAACTGGTGTAAACCCTAGTATAAACCCTGGTGTAACCCCTACAGAACTAGTGTAAACCCTAGTATAAACTCTGGTGTAATCCCTACAGAACTAGTGTAAACCCTAGTATAAACCCTGGTGTAATCCCTACAGAACTAGTGTAAACCCTAGTATAAACCCTGGTGTAATCCCTGCAGAACTAGTGTAAACCCTAGTATAAACCCTGGTGTAATCCCTACAGAACTAGTGTAAACCCTAGTATAAACCCTGGTGTAATCCCTACAGAACTAGTGTAAACCCTAGTATAAACCCTGGTGTAATCCCTACAGAACTAGTGTAAACCCTAGTATAAACCCTGGTGTAATCCCTGCAGAACTAGTGTAAACCCTAGTATAAACCCTGGTGTAATCCCTGCAGAACTAGTGTAAACCCTAGTATAAACCCTGGTGTAATCCCTACAGAACTAGTGTAAACCCCTAGTATAAACCCTGGTGTAATCCCTACAGAACTAGTGTAAACCCTAGTATAAACCCTGGTGTAACCCCTACAGAACTAGTGTAAACCCTAGTATAAACCCTGGTGTAATCCCTACAGAACTAGTGTAAACCCTAGTATAAACCCTGGTGTAATCCCTACAGAACTAGTGTAAACCCTAGTATAAACCCTGGTGTAATCCCTACAGAACTAGTGTAAACCCTAGTATAAACTCTGGTGTAATCCCTACAGAACTAGTGTAAACCCTAGTATAAACCCTGGTGTAATCCCTGCAGAACTAGTGTAAACCCCTAGTATAAACCCTGGTGTAATCCCTGCAGAACTAGTGTAAACCCTAGTATAAACCCTGGTGTAATCCCTGCAGAACTAGTGTAAACCCTAGTATAAACCCTGGTGTAATCCCTGCAGAACTAGTGTAAACCCTAGTATAAACTCTGGTGTAATCCCTGCAGAACTAGTGTAAACCCTAGTATAAACCCTGGTGTAATCCCTACAGAACTGGTGTAAACCCTATTATAAACTCTGGTGTAATCCCTACAGAACTAGTGTAAACCCTAGTATAAACCCTGGTGTAATCCCTACAGAACTAGTGTAAACCCTAGTATAAACCCTGGTGTAATCCCTACAGAACTGGTGTAAACCCTATTATAAACCCTGGTGTAATCCCTGCAGAACTAGTGTAAACCCTAGTATAAACTCTGGTGTAATCCCTGCAGAACTAGTGTAAACCCTAGTATAAACTCTGGTGTAATCCCTGCAGAACTAGTGTAAACCCTAGTATAAACCCTGGTGTAATCCCTACAGAACTAGTGTAAACCCCTAGTATAAACCCTGGTGTAATCCCTACAGAACTAGTGTAAACCCCTAGTATAAACTCTGGTGTAATCCCTACAGAACTGGTGTAAACCCTAGTATAAACTCTGGTGTAATCCCTACAGAACTAGTGTAAACCCTAGTATAAACCCTGGTGTAATCCCTACAGAACTAGTGTAAACCCTAGTATAAACTCTGGTGTAATCCCTACAGAACTAGTGTAAACCCTAGTATAAACTCTGGTGTAATCCCTACAGAACTAGTGTAAACCCTAGTATAAACCCTGGTGTAATCCCTACAGAACTAGTGTAAACCCCTAGTATAAACCCTGGTGTAATCCCTACAGAACTAGTGTAAACCCTAGTATAAACCCTGGTGTAATCCCTACAGAACTAGTGTAAACCCTAGTATAAACCCTGGTGTAACCCCTACAGAACTAGTGTAAACCCTAGTATAAACCCTGGTGTAATCCCTGCAGAACTAGTGTAAACCCGAGTATAAACTCTGGTGTAATCCCTACAGAACTAGTGTAAACCCTAGTATAAACCCTGGTGTAATCCCTACAGAACTAGTGTAAACCCTAGTATAAACCCTGGTGTAATCCCTACAGAACTAGTGTAAACCCTAGTATAAACTCTGGTGTAATCCCTACAGAACTAGTGTAAACCCCTAGTATAAACCCTGGTGTAATCCCTACAGAACTAGTGTAAACCCTAGTATAAACCCTGGTGTAATCCCTGCAGAACTAGTGTAAACCCGAGTATAAACCCTGGTGTAATCCCTACAGAACTAGTGTAAACCCTAGTATAAACCCTGGTGTAATCCCTACAGAACTAGTGTAAACCCCTAGTATAAACCCTGGTGTAATCCCTACAGAACTAGTGTAAACCCTAGTATAAACCCTGGTGTAATCCCTACAGAACTGGTGTAAACCCCTAGTATAAACCCTGGTGTAATCCCTGCAGAACTAGTGTAAACCCTAGTATAAACCCTGGTGTAATCCCTACAGAACTGGTGTAAACCCTAGTATAAACCCTGGTGTAATCCCTACAGAACTAGTGTAAACCCTAGTATAAACCCTGGTGTAATCCCTGCAGAACTAGTGTAAACCCTAGTATAAACCCTGGTGTAATCCCTACAGAACTAGTGTAAACCCTAGTATAAACCCTGGTGTAATCCCTACAGAACTGGTGTAAACCCTAGTATAAACCCTGGTGTAATCCCTACAGAACTAGTGTAAACCCTAGTATAAACCCTGGTGTAATCCCTGCAGAACTAGTGTAAACCCCGAGTATAAACTCTGGTGTAATCCCTGCAGAACTAGTGTAAACCCTAGTATAAACCCTGGTGTAATCCCTACAGAACTAGTGTAAACCCGAGTATAAACTCTGGTGTAATCCCTGCAGAACTAGTGTAAACCCTAGTATAAACTCTGGTGTAATCCCTACAGAACTAGTGTAAACCCCGAGTATAAACTCTGGTGTAATCCCTGCAGAACTAGTGTAAACCCTAGTATAAACTCTGGTGTAATCCCTACAGAACTAGTGTAAACCCCTAGTATAAACCCTGGTGTAATCCCTACAGAACTAGTGTAAACCTGAGTATAAACCCTGGTGTAATCCCTACAGAACTGGTGTAAACCCTAGTATAAACCCTGGTGTAATCCCTACAGAACTAGTGTAAACCCCTAGTATAAACCCTGGTGTAATCCCTACAGAACTAGTGTAAACCCTAGTATAAACCCTGGTGTAATCCCTGCAGAACTAGTGTAAACCCTAGTATAAACTCTGGTGTAATCCCTACAGAACTAGTGTAAACCCCTAGTATAAACCCTGGTGTAATCCCTACAGAACTAGTGTAAACCCGAGTATAAACCCTGGTGTAATCCCTACAGAACTGGTGTAAACCCTAGTATAAACTCTGGTGTAATCCCTGCAGAACTAGTGTAAACCCGAGTATAAACCCTGGTGTAATCCCTACAGAACTAGTGTAAACCCCTAGTATAAACCCTGGTGTAATCCCTGCAGAACTAGTGTAAACCCTAGTATAAACCCTGGTGTAATCCCTGCAGAACTAGTGTAAACCCTAGTATAAACCCTGGTGTAATCCCTGCAGAACTAGTGTAAACCCCTAGTATAAACCCTGGTGTAATCCCTGCAGAACTAGTGTAAACCCTAGTATAAACCCTGGTGTAATCCCTACAGAACTGGTGTAAACCCTAGTATAAACTCTGGTGTAATCCCTGCAGAACTGGTGTAAACCCTAGTATAAACCCTGGTGTAACCCCTACAGAACTAGTGTAAACCCTAGTATAAACCCTGGTGTAATCCCTACAGAACTAGTGTAAACCCTAGTATAAACCCTGGTGTAACCCCTACAGAACTAGTGTAAACCCTAGTATAAACCCTGGTGTAATCCCTACAGAACTAGTGTAAACCCTAGTATAAACCCTGGTGTAATCCCTACAGAACTGGTGTAAACCCGAGTATAAACCCTGGTGTAATCCCTACATAACTAGTGTAAACCCTAGTATAAACCCTGGTGTAATCCCTACAGAACTAGTGTAAACCCTAGTATAAACCCTGGTGTAATCCCTACAGAACTGGTGTAAACCCCTAGTATAAACTCTGGTGTAATCCCTACAGAACTAGTGTAAACCCTAGTATAAACCCTGGTGTAATCCCTACAGAACTAGTGTAAACCCTAGTATAAACCCTGGTGTAATCCCTACAGAACTAGTGTAAACCCTAGTATAAACCCTGGTGTAATCCCTACAGAACTAGTGTAAACCCTAGTATAAACCCTGGTGTAACCCCTACAGAACTAGTGTAAACCCTAGTATAAACCCTGGTGTAACCCCTACAGAACTAGTGTAAACCCTAGTATAAACCCTGGTGTAATCCCTACAGAACTGGTGTAAACCCGAGTATAAACACTGGTGTAATCCCTACAGAACTAGTGTAAACCCTAGTATAAACCCTGGTGTAATCCCTGCAGAACTAGTGTAAACCCTAGTATAAACCCTGGTGTAATCCCTGCAGAACTAGTGTAAACCCTAGTATAAACCCTGGTGTAATCCCTACAGAACTAGTGTAAACCCGAGTATAAACCCTGGTGTAATCCCTACAGAACTGGTGTAAACCCTAGTATAAACCCTGGTGTAATCCCTACAGAACTAGTGTAAACCCTAGTATAAACCCTGGTGTAATCCCTGCAGAACTAGTGTAAACCCTAGTATAAACTCTGGTGTAATCCCTGCAGAACTAGTGTAAACCCTAGTATAAACCCTGGTGTAATCCCTGCAGAACTAGTGTAAACCCTAGTATAAACCCTGGTGTAATCCCTACAGAACTAGTGTAAACCCTAGTATAAACCCTGGTGTAATCCCTACAGAACTAGTGTAAACCCCTAGTATAAACCCTGGTGTAATCCCTACAGAACTAGTGTAAACCCTAGTATAAACCCTGGTGTAATCCCTACAGAACTAGTGTAAACCCTAGTATAAACTCTGGTGTAATCCCTACAGAACTAGTGTAAACCCTAGTATAAACCCTGGTGTAATCCCTACAGAACTAGTGTAAACCCTAGTATAAACCCTGGTGTAATCCCTACAGAACTAGTGTAAACCCTAGTATAAACCCTGGTGTAATCCCTACAGAACTGGTGTAAACCCCTAGTATAAACCCTGGTGTAATCCCTACAGAACTAGTGTAAACCCTAGTATAAACCCTGGTGTAATCCCTGCAGAACTAGTGTAAACCCTAGTATAAACCCTGGTGTAATCCCTACAGAACTAGTGTAAACCCTAGTATAAACCCTGGTGTAATCCCTACAGAACTAGTGTAAACCCCTAGTATAAACCCTGGTGTAATCCCTACAGAACTAGTGTAAACCCTAGTATAAACCCTGGTGTAATCCCTACAGAACTAGTGTAAACCCCTAGTATAAACCCTGGTGTAATCCCTACAGAACTAGTGTAAACCCTAGTATAAACCCTGGTGTAATCCCTACAGAACTAGTGTAAACCCGAGTATAAACCCTGGTGTAATCCCTACAGAACTAGTGTAAACCCTAGTATAAACCCTGGTGTAACCCCTACAGAACTAGTGTAAATCCTAGTATAAACTCTGGTGTAATCCCTACAGAACTAGTGTAAATCCTAGTATAAACCCTGGTGTAATCCCTACAGAACTAGTGTAAACCCTAGTATAAACCCTGGTGTAATCCCTACAGAACTGGTGTAAACCCTATTATAAACCCTGGTGTAATCCCTGCAGAACTAGTGTAAACCCTAGTATAAACCCTGGTGTAATCCCTACAGAACTAGTGTAAACCCTAGTATAAACTCTGGTGTAATCCCTGCAGAACTAGTGTAAACCCTAGTATAAACTCTGGTGTAATCCCTGCAGAACTAGTGTAAACCCTAGTATAAACCCTGGTGTAATCCCTACAGAACTAGTGTAAACCCCTAGTATAAACCCTGGTGTAATCCCTACAGAACTAGTGTAAACCCCTAGTATAAACTCTGGTGTAATCCCTTCAGAACTAGTGTAAACCCTAGTATAAACCCTGGTGTAATCCCTACAGAACTAGTGTAAACCCCTAGTATAAACTCTGGTGTAATCCCTACAGAACTAGTGTAAACCCCTAGTATAAACTCTGGTGTAATCCCTGCAGAACTAGTGTAAACCCCTAGTATAATCCCTGGTGTAATCCCTACAGAACTGGTGTAAACCCTAGTATAAACCCTGGTGTAATCCCTACAGAACTAGTGTAAACCCGAGTATAAACCCTGGTGTAATCCCTACAGAACTAGTGTAAACCCTAGTATAAACCCTGGTGTAATCCCTACAGAACTAGTGTAAACCCCTAGTATAAACTCTGGTGTAATCCCTACAGAACTAGTGTAAACCCTAGTATAAACCCTGGTGTAATCCCTACAGAACTAGTGTAAACCCTAGTATAAACCCTGGTGTAATCCCTACAGAACTAGTGTAAACCCTAGTATAAACCCTGGTGTAATCCCTACAGAACTAGTGTAAACCCTAGTATAAACCCTGGTGTAATCCCTACAGAACTAGTGTAAACCCCTAGTATAAACTCTGGTGTAATCCCTACAGAACTAGTGTAAACCTGAGTATAAACTCTGGTGTAATCCCTACAGAACTAGTGTAAACCCTAGTATAAACCCTGGTGTAATCCCTACAGAACTAGTGTAAACCCTAGTATAAACCCTGGTGTAATCCCTGCAGAACTAGTGTAAACCCTAGTATAAACCCTGGTGTAATCCCTACAGAACTAGTGTAAACCCCTAGTATAAACTCTGGTGTAATCCCTACAGAACTAGTGTAAACCCTAGTATAAACTCTGGTGTAATCCCTACAGAACTAGTGTAAACCCCTAGTATAAACTCTGGTGTAATCCCTACAGAACTAGTGTAAACCCCTAGTATAAACCCTGGTGTAATCCCTACAGAACTAGTGTAAACCCTAGTATAAACTCTGGTGTAATCCCTACAGAACTAGTGTAAACCCCTAGTATAAACTCTGGTGTAATCCCTACAGAACTAGTGTAAACCCCTAGTATAAACTCTGGTGTAATCCCTACAGAACTAGTGTAAACCCTAGTATAAACTCTGGTGTAATCCCTACAGAACTAGTGTAAACCCCTAGTATAAACTCTGGTGTAATCCCTACAGAACTAGTGTAAACCCCTAGTATAAACTCTGGTGTAATCCCTACAGAACTAGTGTAAACCCCTAGTATAAACTCTGGTGTAATCCCTACAGAACTAGTGTAAACCCCTAGTATAAACTCTGGTGTAATCCCTACATAACTAGTGTAAACCCTAGTATAAACCCTGGTGTAATCCCTACAGAACTAGTGTAAACCCTAGTATAAACCCTGGTGTAATCCCTACAGAACTAGTGTAAACCCCTAGTATAAACCCTGGTGTAATCCCTACAGAACTAGTGTAAACCCTAGTATAAACCCTGGTGTAATCCCTACAGAACTAGTGTAAACCCTAGTATAAACCCTGGTGTAATCCCTGCAGAACTAGTGTAAACCCTAGTATAAACCCTGGTGTAATCCCTACAGAACTAGTGTAAACCCTAGTATAAACTCTGGTGTAATCCCTACAGAACTAGTGTAAACCCCTAGTATAAACTCTGGTGTAATCCCTACAGAACTAGTGTAAACCCTAGTGTAAACCCTGGTGTAATCCCTACAGAACTAGTGTAAACCCTAGTGTAAACCCTGGTGTAATCCCTGCAGAACTAGTGTAAACCCGAGTATAAACCCTGGTGTAATCCCTGCAGAACTAGTGTAAACCCGAGTATAAACTCTGGTGTAATCCCTACAGAACTAGTGTAAACCCCTAGTATAAACTCTGGTGTAATCCCTACAGAACTAGTGTAAACCCTAGTATAAACCCTGGTGTAATCCCTACAGAACTAGTGTAAACCCCTAGTATAAACTCTGGTGTAATCCCTACAGAACTAGTGTAAACCCTAGTATAAACCCTGGTGTAATCCCTACAGAACTAGTGTAAACCCCTAGTATAAACTCTGGTGTAATCCCTACAGAACTAGTGTAAACCCCTAGTATAAACTCTGGTGTAATCCCTGCAGAACTAGTGTAAACCCCTAGTATAAACCCTGGTGTAATCCCTACAGAACTAGTGTAAACCCTAGTATAAACCCTGGTGTAATCCCTACAGAACTAGTGTAAACCCGAGTATAAACCCTGGTGTAATCCCGACAGAACTGGTGTAAACCCCTAGTATAAACCCTGGTGTAATCCCTACAGAACTAGTGTAAACCCTAGTATAAACCCTGGTGTAATCCCTACAGAACTAGTGTAAACCCTAGTATAAACCCTGGTGTAATCCCTGCAGAACTAGTGTAAACCCTAGTATAAACCCTGGTGTAATCCCTACAGAACTAGTGTAAACCCTAGTATAAACTCTGGTGTAATCCCTACAGAACTAGTGTAAACCCCTAGTATAAACCCTGGTGTAATCCCTACAGAACTAGTGTAAACCCTAGTATAAACCCTGGTGTAATCCCTACAGAACTAGTGTAAACCCCTAGTATAAACCCTGGTGTAATCCCTACAGAACTAGTGTAAACCCGAGTATAAACCCTGGTGTAATCCCTGCAGAACTAGTGTAAACCCCTAGTATAAACCCTGGTGTAATCCCTACAGAACTAGTGTAAACCCTAGTATAAACCCTGGTGTAATCCCTACAGAACTAGTGTAAACCCCGAGTATAAACTCTGGTGTAATCCCTACAGAACTAGTGTAAACCCCGAGTATAAACTCTGGTGTAATCCCTACAGAACTAGTGTAAACCCGAGTATAAACCCTGGTGTAATCCCTACAGAACTAGTGTAAACCCTAGTATAAACCCTGGTGTAATCCCTACAGAACTAGTGTAAACCCTAGTATAAACCCTGGTGTAATCCCTGCAGAACTAGTGTAAACCCCTAGTATAAACCCTGGTGTAATCCCTACAGAACTAGTGTAAACCCTAGTATAAACCCTGGTGTAATCCCTACAGAACTAGTGTAAACCCTAGTATAAACCCTGGTGTAATCCCTACATAACTAGTGTAAACCCTAGTATAAACCCTGGTGTAACCCCTACAGAACTAGTGTAAACCCTAGTATAAACCCTGGTGTAATCCCTGCAGAACTAGTGTAAACCCTAGTATAAACCCTGGTGTAATCCCTGCAGAACTAGTGTAAACCCCTAGTATAAACCCTGGTGTAATCCCTGCAGAACTAGTGTAAACCCCTAGTATAAACCCTGGTGTAATCCCTACAGAACTAGTGTAAACCCCTAGTATAAACTCTGGTGTAATCCCTACAGAACTAGTGTAAACCCTAGTATAAACCCTGGTGTAATCCCTACAGAACTGGTGTAAACCCTAGTATAAACTCTGGTGTAATCCCTACATAACTAGTGTAAACCCTAGTATAAACCCTGGTGTAATCCCTGCAGAACTAGTGTAAACCCTAGTATAAACCCTGGTGTAATCCCTACAGAACTAGTGTAAACCCTAGTATAAACCCTGGTGTAATCCCTACATAACTAGTGTAAACCCTAGTATAAACTCTGGTGTAATCCCTACAGAACTAGTGTAAACCCTAGTATAAACCCTGGTGTAATCCCTACATAACTAGTGTAAACCCTAGTATAAACCCTGGTGTAATCCCTACATAACTAGTGTAAACCCTAGTATAAACTCTGGTGTAATCCCTACATAACTAGTGTAAACCCTAGTATAAACCCTGGTGTAATCCCTACAGAACTAGTGTAAACCCTAGTATAAACCCTGGTGTAATCCCTACAGAACTAGTGTAAACCCCTAGTATAAACCCTGGTGTAATCCCTACAGAACTAGTGTAAACCCTAGTATAAACCCTGGTGTAATCCCTACAGAACTAGTGTAAACCCTAGTATAAACCCTGGTGTAATCCCTGCAGAACTAGTGTAAACCCTAGTATAAACCCTGGTGTAATCCCTGCAGAACTAGTGTAAACCCTAGTATAAACCCTGGTGTAATCCCTACAGAACTAGTGTAAACCCTAGTATAAACCCTGGTGTAATCCCTGCAGAACTAGTGTAAACCCTAGTATAAACCCTGGTGTAATCCCTACAGAACTAGTGTAAACCCTAGTATAAACTCTGGTGTAATCCCTACAGAACTAGTGTAAACCCCTAGTATAAACTCTGGTGTAATCCCTACAGAACTAGTGTAAACCCTAGTGTAAACCCTGGTGTAATCCCTACAGAACTAGTGTAAACCCTAGTGTAAACACTGGTGTAATCCCTGCAGAACTAGTGTAAACCCGAGTATAAACCCTGGTGTAATCCCTGCAGAACTAGTGTAAACCCGAGTATAAACCCTGGTGTAATCCCTACAGAACTAGTGTAAACCCGAGTATAAACTCTGGTGTAATCCCTACAGAACTAGTGTAAACCCCTAGTATAAACTCTGGTGTAATCCCTACAGAACTAGTGTAAACCCTAGTATAAACCCTGGTGTAATCCCTACAGAACTAGTGTAAACCCCTAGTATAAACTCTGGTGTAATCCCTACAGAACTAGTGTAAACCCTAGTATAAACCCTGGTGTAATCCCTACAGAACTAGTGTAAACCCCTAGTATAAACTCTGGTGTAATCCCTACAGAACTAGTGTAAACCCCTAGTATAAACTCTGGTGTAATCCCTGCAGAACTAGTGTAAACCCCTAGTATAAACCCTGGTGTAATCCCTACAGAACTAGTGTAAACCCTAGTATAAACCCTGGTGTAATCCCTACAGAACTAGTGTAAACCCGAGTATAAACCCTG
Organism: Somniosus microcephalus; assembly: GCF_052327205.1. Lineage (NCBI taxonomy): Eukaryota > Metazoa > Chordata > Chondrichthyes > Squaliformes > Somniosidae > Somniosus > Somniosus microcephalus. The sequence goes on from NW_028226700.1 coordinate 14,376, forward strand.
GTGTAATCCCTACAGAACTGGTGTAAACCCCTAGTATAAACCCTGGTGTAATTCCTACAGAACTAGTGTAAACCCTAGTATAAACCCTGGTGTAATCCCTACAGAACTAGTGTAAACCCTAGTATAAACCCTGGTGTAATCCCTACAGAACTAGTGTAAACCCGAGTATAAACCCTGGTGTAATCCCTGCAGAACTAGTGTAAACCCTAGTATAAACCCTGGTGTAATCCCTACAGAACTAGTGTAAACCCTAGTATAAACCCTGGTGTAATCCCTACAGAACTAGTGTAAACCCCGAGTATAAACTCTGGTGTAATCCCTACAGAACTAGTGTAAACCCCGAGTATAAACTCTGGTGTAATCCCTACAGAACTAGTGTAAACCCTAGTATAAACCCTGGTGTAATCCCTACAGAACTAGTGTAAACCCGAGTATAAACCCTGGTGTAATCCCTACAGAACTAGTGTAAACCCCTAGTATAAACCCTGGTGTAATCCCTACAGAACTAGTGTAAACCCCGAGTATAAACTCTGGTGTAATCCCTACAGAACTAGTGTAAACCCGAGTATAAACCCTGGTGTAATCCCTACAGAACTAGTGTAAACCCTAGTATAAACCCTGGTGTAATCCCTACAGAACTAGTGTAAACCCGAGTATAAACCCTGGTGTAATCCCTACAGAACTAGTGTAAACCCGAGTATAAACCCTGGTGTAATCCCTACAGAACTAGTGTAAACCCTAGTATAAACCCTGGTGTAATCCCTGCAGAACTAGTGTAAACCCTAGTATAAACCCTGGTGTAATCCCTGCAGAACTAGTGTAAACCCTAGTATAAACCCTGGTGTAATCCCTACAGAACTAGTGTAAACCCTAGTATAAACCCTGGTGTAATCCCTACATAACTAGTGTAAACCCTAGTATAAACCCTGGTGTAATCCCTACAGAACTAGTGTAAACCCTAGTATAAACCCTGGTGTAATCCCTACAGAACTAGTGTAAACCCTAGTATAAACCCTGGTGTAATCCCTACATAACTAGTGTAAACCCTAGTATAAACCCTGGTGTAATCCCTACAGAACTAGTGTAAACCCTAGTATAAACCCTGGTGTAATCCCTACATAACTAGTGTAAACCCTAGTATAAACCCTGGTGTAATCCCTACAGAACTAGTGTAAACCCTAGTATAAACCCTGGTGTAATCCCTACATAACTGGTGTAAACCCTAGTATAAACCCTGGTGTAATCCCTACATAACTAGTGTAAACCCTAGTATAAACCCTGGTGTAATCCCTACAGAACTAGTGTAAACCCTAGTATAAACCCTGGTGTAATCCCTACAGAACTAGTGTAAACCCTAGTATAAACCCTGGTGTAATCCCTACAGAACTAGTGTAAACCCTAGTATAAACCCTGGTGTAATCCCTACATAACTAGTGTAAACCCTAGTATAAACCCTGGTGTAATCCCTACAGAACTAGTGTAAACCCTAGTATAAACCCTGGTGTAATCCCTACATAACTAGTGTAAACCCTAGTATAAACCCTGGTGTAATCCCTACAGAACTAGTGTAAACCCTAGTATAAACCCTGGTGTAATCCCTACATAACTGGTGTAAACCCTAGTATAAACCCTGGTGTAATCCCTGCAGAACTAGTGTAAACCCTAGTATAAACCCTGGTGTAATCCCTACATAACTAGTGTAAACCCTAGTATAAACCCTGGTGTAATCCCTACAGAACTAGTGTAAACCCTAGTATAAACCCTGGTGTAATCCCTACAGAACTAGTGTAAACCCTAGTATAAACCCTGGTGTAATCCCTACAGAACTAGTGTAAACCCTAGTATAAACCCTGGTGTAATCCCTGCAGAACTAGTGTAAACCCCTAGTATAAACCCTGGTGTAATCCCTGCAGAACTAGTGTAAACCCCTAGTATAAACCCTGGTGTAATCCCTACATAACTAGTGTAAACCCCTAGTATAAACTCTGGTGTAATCCCTACAGAACTAGTGTAAACCCTAGTATAAACCCTGGTGTAATCCCTACAGAACTGGTGTAAACCCTAGTATAAACTCTGGTGTAATCCCTACAGAACTAGTGTGAACCCTAGTATAAACCCTGGTGTAATCCCTACAGAACTGGTGTAAACCCTAGTATAAACCCTGGTGTAATCCCTACAGAACTAGTGTAAACCCGAGTATAAACTCTGGTGTAATCCCTACATAACTAGTGTAAACCCTAGTATAAACCCTGGTGTAATCCCTGCAGAACTAGTGTAAACCCCTAGTATAAACCCTGGTGTAATCCCTACAGAACCAGTGTAAACCCGAGTATAAACTCTGGTGTAATCCCTACATAACTAGTGTAAACCCTAGTATAAACCCTGGTGTAATCCCTGCAGAACTAGTGTAAACCCCTAGTATAAACCCTGGTGTAATCCCTGCAGAACTAGTGTAAACCCCTAGTATAAACCCTGGTGTAATCCCTACAGAACTAGTGTAAACCCTAGTATAAACCCTGGTGTAATCCCTACATAACTAGTGTAAACCCTAGTATAAACTCTGGTGTAATCCCTACAGAACTAGTGTAAACCCTAGTATAAACCCTGGTGTAATCCCTACATAACTAGTGTAAACCCTAGTATAAACTCTGGTGTAATCCCTACAGAACTAGTGTAAACCCGAGTATAAACCCTGGTGTAATCCCTACAGAACTAGTGTAAACCCTAGTATTAACCCTGGTGTAACCCCTACAGAACTAGTGTAAACCCGAGTATAAACCCTGGTGTAATCCCTACAGAACTGGTGTAAACCCTAGTATAAACCCTGGTGTAATCCCTACAGAACTAGTGTAAACCCTAGTATAAACCCTGGTGTAATCCCTACAGAACTGGTGTAAACCCTAGTATAAACCCTGGTGTAATCCCTACAGAACTAGTGTAAACCCTTGTATAAACCCTGGTGTAATCCCTACAGAACTAGTGTAAACCCTAGTATTAACCCTGGTGTAACCCCTACAGAACTAGTGTAAACCCTAGTATAAACCCTGGTGTAATTCCTACAGAACTAGTGTAAACCCGAGTATAAACCCTGGTGTAATCCCTACAGAACTAGTGTAAACCCGAGTATAAACTCTGGTGTAATCCCTACAGAACTAGTGTAAACCCTAGTATAAACTCTGGTGTAATCCCTGCAGAACTAGTGTAAACCCTAGTATAAACCCTGGTGTAATCCCTACAGAACTAGTGTAAACCCCTAGTATAAACCCTGGTGTAATCCCTACAGAACTGGTGTAAACCCTAGTATAAACCCTGGTGTAATCCCTACAGAACTAGTGTAAACCCTAGTATAAACCCTGGTGTAATCCCTACAGAACTAGTGTAAACCCTAGTATAAACCCTGGTGTAATCCCTACAGAACTGGTGTAAACCCGAGTATAAACCCTGGTGTAATCCCTACAGAACTAGTGTAAACCCTAGTATAAACTCTGGTGTAATCCCTACAGAACTAGTGTAAACCCTAGTATAAACCCTGGTGTAATCCCTACAGAACTAGTGTAAACCCTAGTATAAACTCTGGTGTAATCCCTACAGAACTAGTGTAAACCCTAGTATTAACCCTGGTGTAATCCCTGCAGAACTAGTGTAAACCCTAGTATAAACCCTGGTGTAATCCCTACAGAACTAGTGTAAACCCTAGTATAAACCCTGGTGTAATCCCTACAGAACTAGTGTAAACCCTAGTATAAACCCTGGTGTAACCCCTACAGAACTAGTGTAAACCCTTGTATAAACCCTGGTGTAATCCCTACAGAACTAGTGTAAACCCTAGTATTAACCCTGGTGTAACCCCTACAGAACTAGTGTAAACCCTAGTATAAACCCTGGTGTAATTCCTACAGAACTAGTGTAAACCCGAGTATAAACCCTGGTGTAATCCCTACAGAACTAGTGTAAACCCGAGTATAAACTCTGGTGTAATCCCTACAGAACTAGTGTAAACCCTAGTATAAACTCTGGTGTAATCCCTGCAGAACTAGTGTAAACCCTAGTATAAACCCTGGTGTAATCCCTGCAGAACTAGTGTAAACCCTAGTATAAACTCTGGTGTAATCCCTACAGAACTGGTGTAAACCCGAGTATAAACCCTGGTGTAATCCCTACAGAACTAGTGTAAACCCTAGTATAAACCCTGGTGTAATCCCTACAGAACTAGTGTAAACCCTAGTATAAACCCTGGTGTAATCCCTACAGAACTAGTGTAAACCCCTAGTATAAACCCTGGTGTAATCCCTACAGAACTAGTGTAAACCCTAGTATAAACCCTGGTGTAATCCCTACAGAACTAGTGTAAACCCGAGTATAAACTCTGGTGTAATCCCTACAGAACTAGTGTAAACCCGAGTATAAACCCTGGTGTAATCCCTACAGAACTAGTGTAAACCCTAGTATAAACCCTGGTGTAATCCCTACAGAACTAGTGTAAACCCGAGTATAAACTCTGGTGTAATCCCTGCAGAACTGGTGTGAACCCTAGTATAAACCCTGGTGTAATCCCTACAGAACTAGTGTAAACCCGAGTATAAACCCTGGTGTAATCCCTACAGAACTAGTGTAAACCCGAGTATAAACTCTGGTGTAACCCCTACAGAACTAGTGTAAACCCTAGTATAAACCCTGGTGTAATCCCTACAGAACTAGTGTAAACCCTAGTATAAACTCTGGTGTAATCCCTGCAGAACTAGTGTAAACCCTAGTATAAACCCTGGTGTAATCCCTACAGAACTAGTGTAAACCCGAGTATAAACCCTGGTGTAATCCCTACAGAACTGGTGTAAACCCTAGTATAAACCCTGGTGTAATCCCTACAGAACTAGTGTAAACCCTAGTATAAACCCTGGTGTAATCCCTGCAGAACTAGTGTAAACCCTAGTATAAACTCTGGTGTAATCCCTGCAGAACTAGTGTAAACCCTAGTATAAACCCTGGTGTAATCCCTGCAGAACTAGTGTAAACCCTAGTATAAACCCTGGTGTAATCCCTACAGAACTAGTGTAAACCCTAGTATAAACCCTGGTGTAATCCCTACAGAACTAGTGTAAACCCCTAGTATAAACCCTGGTGTAATCCCTACAGAACTAGTGTAAACCCTAGTATAAACCCTGGTGTAATCCCTACAGAACTAGTGTAAACCCTAGTATAAACTCTGGTGTAATCCCTACAGAACTAGTGTAAACCCTAGTATAAACCCTGGTGTAATCCCTACAGAACTAGTGTAAACCCTAGTATAAACCCTGGTGTAATCCCTACAGAACTAGTGTAAACCCTAGTATAAACCCTGGTGTAATCCCTACAGAACTGGTGTAAACCCCTAGTATAAACCCTGGTGTAATCCCTACAGAACTAGTGTAAACCCTAGTATAAACCCTGGTGTAATCCCTGCAGAACTAGTGTAAACCCTAGTATAAACCCTGGTGTAATCCCTGCAGAACTAGTGTAAACCCTAGTATAAACCCTGGTGTAATCCCTGCAGAACTAGTGTAAACCCTAGTATAAACCCTGGTGTAATCCCTACAGAACTAGTGTAAACCCTAGTATAAACCCTGGTGTAATCCCTACAGAACTAGTGTAAACCCCTAGTATAAACCCTGGTGTAATCCCTACAGAACTAGTGTAAACCCTAGTATAAACCCTGGTGTAATCCCTACAGAACTAGTGTAAACCCCTAGTATAAACCCTGGTGTAATCCCTACAGAACTAGTGTAAACCCTAGTATAAACCCTGGTGTAATCCCTACAGAACTAGTGTAAACCCGAGTATAAACCCTGGTGTAATCCCTACAGAACTAGTGTAAACCCTAGTATAAACCCTGGTGTAACCCCTACAGAACTAGTGTAAATCCTAGTATAAACCCTGGTGTAATCCCTACAGAACTAGTGTAAACCCTAGTATAAACCCTGGTGTAATCCCTACAGAACTGGTGTAAACCCTATTATAAACCCTGGTGTAATCCCTGCAGAACTAGTGTAAACCCTAGTATAAACCCTGGTGTAATCCCTACAGAACTGGTGTAAACCCTAGTATAAACCCTGGTGTAATCCCTACAGAACTAGTGTAAACCCTAGTATAAACCCTGGTGTAATCCCTACAGAACTGGTGTAAACCCTAGTATAAACTCTGGTGTAATCCCTACAGAACTAGTGTAAACCCTAGTATAAACTCTGGTGTAATCCCTGCAGAACTAGTGTAAACCCCTAGTATAAACCCTGGTGTAATCCCTACAGAACTAGTGTAAACCCCTAGTATAAACTCTGGTGTAATCCCTTCAGAACTAGTGTAAACCCTAGTATAAACCCTGGTGTAATCCCTACAGAACTAGTGTAAACCCCTAGTATAAACCCTGGTGTAATCCCTACAGAACTAGTGTAAACCCCTAGTATAAACTCTGGTGTAATCCCTTCAGAACTAGTGTAAACCCTAGTATAAACCCTGGTGTAATCCCTACAGAACTAGTGTAAACCCCTAGTATAAACTCTGGTGTAATCCCTACAGAACTAGTGTAAACCCCTAGTATAAACTCTGGTGTAATCCCTGCAGAACTAGTGTAAACCCCTAGTATAATCCCTGGTGTAATCCCTACAGAACTGGTGTAAACCCTAGTATAAACCCTGGTGTAATCCCTACAGAACTAGTGTAAACCCGAGTATAAACCCTGGTGTAATCCCTACAGAACTAGTGTAAACCCTAGTATAAACCCTGGTGTAATCCCTACAGAACTAGTGTAAACCCCTAGTATAAACTCTGGTGTAATCCCTACAGAACTAGTGTAAACCCTAGTATAAACCCTGGTGTAATCCCTACAGAACTAGTGTAAACCCTAGTATAAACCCTGGTGTAATCCCTACAGAACTAGTGTAAACCCTAGTATAAACCCTGGTGTAATCCCTACAGAACTAGTGTAAACCCTAGTATAAACCCTGGTGTAATCCCTACAGAACTAGTGTAAACCCCTAGTATAAACTCTGGTGTAATCCCTACAGAACTAGTGTAAACCTGAGTATAAACTCTGGTGTAATCCCTACAGAACTAGTGTAAACCCTAGTATAAACCCTGGTGTAATCCCTACAGAACTAGTGTAAACCCTAGTATAAACCCTGGTGTAATCCCTGCAGAACTAGTGTAAACCCTAGTATAAACCCTGGTGTAATCCCTACAGAACTAGTGTAAACCCCTAGTATAAACTCTGGTGTAATCCCTACAGAACTAGTGTAAACCCTAGTATAAACTCTGGTGTAATCCCTACAGAACTAGTGTAAACCCCTAGTATAAACTCTGGTGTAATCCCTACAGAACTAGTGTAAACCCCTAGTATAAACCCTGGTGTAATCCCTACAGAACTAGTGTAAACCCTAGTATAAACTCTGGTGTAATCCCTACAGAACTAGTGTAAACCCCTAGTATAAACTCTGGTGTAATCCCTACAGAACTAGTGTAAACCCCTAGTATAAACTCTGGTGTAATCCCTACAGAACTAGTGTAAAACCCTAGTATAAACTCTGGTGTAATCCCTACAGAACTAGTGTAAACCCCTAGTATAAACTCTGGTGTAATCCCTACAGAACTAGTGTAAACCCCTAGTATAAACTCTGGTGTAATCCCTACAGAACTAGTGTAAACCCCTAGTATAAACTCTGGTGTAATCCCTACAGAACTAGTGTAAACCCCTAGTATAAACTCTGGTGTAATCCCTACATAACTAGTGTAAACCCTAGTATAAACCCTGGTGTAATCCCTACAGAACTAGTGTAAACCCTAGTATAAACCCTGGTGTAATCCCTACAGAACTAGTGTAAACCCCTAGTATAAACCCTGGTGTAATCCCTACAGAACTAGTGTAAACCCTAGTATAAACCCTGGTGTAATCCCTACAGAACTAGTGTAAACCCTAGTATAAACCCTGGTGTAATCCCTGCAGAACTAGTGTAAACCCTAGTATAAACCCTGGTGTAATCCCTACAGAACTAGTGTAAACCCTAGTATAAACTCTGGTGTAATCCCTACAGAACTAGTGTAAACCCCTAGTATAAACTCTGGTGTAATCCCTACAGAACTAGTGTAAACCCTAGTGTAAACCCTGGTGTAATCCCTACAGAACTAGTGTAAACCCTAGTGTAAACCCTGGTGTAATCCCTGCAGAACTAGTGTAAACCCGAGTATAAACCCTGGTGTAATCCCTGCAGAACTAGTGTAAACCCGAGTATAAACTCTGGTGTAATCCCTACAGAACTAGTGTAAACCCCTAGTATAAACTCTGGTGTAATCCCTACAGAACTAGTGTAAACCCTAGTATTAAACCCTGGTGTAATCCCTACAGAACTGGTGTAAACCCCTAGTATAAACTCTGGTGTAATCCCTACAGAACTAGTGTAAACCCTAGTATAAACCCTGGTGTAATCCCTACAGAACTAGTGTAAACCCCTAGTATAAACTCTGGTGTAATCCCTACAGAACTAGTGTAAACCCCTAGTATAAACTCTGGGTGTAATCCCTGCAGAACTAGTGTAAACCCCTAGTATAAACCCTGGTGTAATCCCTACAGAACTAGTGTAAACCCTAGTATAAACCCTGGTGTAATCCCTACAGAACTAGTGTAAACCCGAGTATAAACCCTGGTGTAATCCCTACAGAACTGTGTGTAAACCCCTAGTATAAACCCTGGTGTAATCCCTACAGAACTAGTGTAAACCCTAGTATAAACCCTGGTGTAATCCCTACAGAACTAGTGTAAACCCTAGTATAAACCCTGGTGTAATCCCTGCAGAACTAGTGTAAACCCTAGTATAAACCCTGGTGTAATCCCTACAGAACTAGTGTAAACCCTAGTATAAACTCTGGTGTAATCCCTACAGAACTAGTGTAAACCCCTAGTATAAACCCTGGTGTAATCCCTACAGAACTAGTGTAAACCCCTAGTATAAACCCTGGTGTAATCCCTACAGAACTAGTGTAAACCCCTAGTATAAACCCTGGTGTAATCCCTACAGAACTAGTGTAAACCCGAGTATAAACCCTGGTGTAATCCCTGCAGAACTAGTGTAAACCCCTAGTATAAACCCTGGTGTAATCCCTACAGAACTAGTGTAAACCCTAGTATAAACCCTGGTGTAATCCCTACAGAACTAGTGTAAACCCCGAGTATAAACTCTGGTGTAATCCCTACAGAACTAGTGTAAACCCCGAGTATAAACTCTGGTGTAATCCCTACAGAACTAGTGTAAACCCGAGTATAAACCCTGGTGTAATCCCTACAGAACTAGTGTAAACCCTAGTATAAACCCTGGTGTAATCCCTACAGAACTAGTGTAAACCCTAGTATAAACCCTGGTGTAATCCCTGCAGAACTAGTGTAAACCCCTAGTATAAACCCTGGTGTAATCCCTACAGAACTAGTGTAAACCCTAGTATAAACCCTGGTGTAATCCCTACAGAACTAGTGTAAACCCTAGTATAAACCCTGGTGTAATCCCTACATAACTAGTGTAAACCCTAGTATAAACCCTGGTGTAACCCCTACAGAACTAGTGTAAACCCTAGTATAAACCCTGGTGTAATCCCTGCAGAACTAGTGTAAACCCTAGTATAAACCCTGGTGTAATCCCTGCAGAACTAGTGTAAACCCCTAGTATAAACCCTGGTGTAATCCCTGCAGAACTAGTGTAAACCCCTAGTATAAACCCTGGTGTAATCCCTACAGAACTAGTGTAAACCCCTAGTATAAACTCTGGTGTAATCCCTACAGAACTAGTGTAAACCCTAGTATAAACCCTGGTGTAATCCCTACAGAACTGGTGTAAACCCTAGTATAAACTCTGGTGTAATCCCTACATAACTAGTGTAAACCCTAGTATAAACCCTGGTGTAATCCCTGCAGAACTAGTGTAAACCCCTAGTATAAACCCTGGTGTAATCCCTGCAGAACTAGTGTAAACCCTAGTATAAACCCTGGTGTAATCCCTACAGAACTAGTGTAAACCCTAGTATAAACCCTGGTGTAATCCCTACATAACTAGTGTAAACCCTAGTATAAACTCTGGTGTAATCCCTACAGAACTAGTGTAAACCCTAGTATAAACCCTGGTGTAATCCCTACATAACTAGTGTAAACCCTAGTATAAACCCTGGTGTAATCCCTACATAACTAGTGTAAACCCTAGTATAAACCCTGGTGTAATCCCTACATAACTAGTGTAAACCCTAGTATAAACCCTGGTGTAATCCCTACAGAACTAGTGTAAACCCTAGTATAAACCCTGGTGTAATCCCTACAGAACTAGTGTAAACCCTAGTATAAACCCTGGTGTAATCCCTACAGAACTAGTGTAAACCCTAGTATAAACCCTGGTGTAATCCCTACAGAACTAGTGTAAACCCCTAGTATAAACCCTGGTGTAATCCCTGCAGAACTAGTGTAAACCCTAGTATAAACCCTGGTGTAATCCCTACAGAACTAGTGTAAACCCTAGTATAAACCCTGGTGTAATCCCTACAGAACTAGTGTAAACCCTAGTATAAACCCTGGTGTAATCCCTGCAGAACTAGTGTAAACCCTAGTATAAACCCTGGTGTAATCCCTACAGAACTAGTGTAAACCCTAGTATAAACTCTGGTGTAATCCCTACAGAACTAGTGTAAACCCTAGTATAAACTCTGGTGTAATCCCTTACAGAACTAGTGTAAACCCTAGTGTAAACACTGGTGTAATCCCTACAGAACTAGTGTAACCCCTAGTATAAACTCTGGTGTAATCCCTGCAGAACTAGTGTAAACCCGAGTATAAACCCTGGTGTAATCCCTACAGAACTAGTTGTAAACCCTAAGACCCTAGTATAAACTCTGGTGTAATCCCTACAGAACTAGTGTAAACCCGAGTATAAACCCTGGTGTAATCCCTACAGAACTAGTGTAAACCCCTAGTATAAACTCTGGTGTAATCCCTACAGAACTAGTGTAAACCCTAGTATAAACCCTGGTTGTAATCCCTACAGAACTAGTGTAAACCCCTAGTATAAACTCTGGTGTAATCCCTACAGAACTAGTGTAAACCCCTAGTATAAACCTGGTGTAATCCCTACAGAACTAGTGTAAACCCCTAGTATAAACTCTGGTGTAATCCCTACAGAACTAGTGTAAACCCTAGTATAAACTCTGGTGTAATCCCTACAGAACTAGTGTAAACCCCTAGTATAAACCCTGGTGTAATCCCTACAGAACTAGTGTAAACCCCTAGTATAAACCCTGGTGTAATCCCTACAGAACTAGTGTAAACCCTAGTATAAACCCTGGTGTAATCCCTACAGAACTAGTGTAAACCCCTAGTATAAACCCTGGTGTAATCCTACAGAACTAGTGTAAACCCGAGTATAAACCCTGGTGTAATCCCTACAGAACTAGTGTAAACCCTAGTATAAACCCTGGTGTAATCCCTACAGAACTAGTGTAAACCCTAGTATAAACCCTGGTGTAATCCCTACAGAACTAGTGTAAACCCCTAGTATAAACCCTGGTGTAATCCCTACAGAACTAGTGTAAACCCTAGTATAAACCCTGGTGTAATCCCTACAGAACTAGTGTAAACCCCGAGTATAAACTCTGGTGTAATCCCTACAGAACTAGTGTAAACCCGAGTATAACCCTGGTGTAATCCCTACAGAACTAGTGTAAACCCTAGTATAAACCCTGGTGTAATCCCTACAGAACTAGTGTAAACCCGAGTATAAACCCTGGTGTAATCCCTACAGAACTAGTGTAAACCCCTAGTATAAACCCTGGTGTAATCCCTACAGAACTAGTGTAAACCCGAGTATAAACTCTGGTGTAATCCCTACAGAACTAGTGTAAACCCGAGTATAAACCCTGGTGTAATCCCTACAGAACTAGTGTAAACCCGAGTATAAACCCTGGTGTAATCCCTACAGAACTAGTGTAAACCCGAGTATAAAACCCTGGTGTAATCCCTACAGAACTAGTGTAAACCCTAGTATAAACCCTGGTGTAATCCCTACAGAACTAGTGTAAACCCTAGTATAAACCCTGGTGTAATCCCTGCAGAACTAGTGTAAACCCTAGTATAAACCCTGGTGTAATCCCTACAGAACTAGTGTAAACCCTAGTATAAACCCTGGTGTAATCCCTACAGAACTAGTGTAAACCCTAGTATAAACCCTGGTGTAATCCCTACAGAACTAGTGTAAACCCTAGTATAAACCCTGGTGTAATCCCTACAGAACTAGTGTAAACCCTAGTATAAACCCTGGTGTAATCCCTACAGAACTGGTGTAAACCCTAGTATAAACCCTGGTGTAATCCCTACAGAACTAGTGTAAACCCTAGTATAAACCCTGGTGTAAGCCCTACATAACTAGTGTAAACCCTAGTATAAACCCTGGTGTAATCCCTACAGAACTAGTGTAAACCCTAGTATAAACCCTGGTGTAATCCCTACATAACTAGTGTAAACCCTAGTATAAACCCTGGTGTAATCCCTACAGAACTAGTGTAAACCCTAGTATAAACCCTGGTGTAATCCCTACATAACTGGTGTAAACCCTAGTATAAACCCTGGTGTAATCCCTACATAACTAGTGTAAACCCTAGTATATAAACCCTGGTGTAATCCCTACAGAACTAGTGTAAACCCTAGTATAAACCCTGGTGTAATCCCTACAGAACTAGTGTAAACCCTAGTATAAACCCTGGTGTAATCCCTACAGAACTAGTGTAAACCCTAGTATAAACCCTGGTGTAATCCCTACATAACTAGTGTAAACCCTAGTATAAACCCTGGTGTAATCCCTACAGAACTAGTGTAAACCCTAGTATAAACCCTGGTGTAATCCCTACATAACTAGTGTAAACCCTAGTATAAACCCTGGTGTATTCCCTACAGAACTAGTGTAAACCCTAGTATAAACCCTGGTGTAATCCCTACATAACTGGTGTAAACCCTAGTATAAACCCTGGTGTAATCCCTGCAGAACTAGTGTAAACCCTAGTTATAAACCCTGGTGTAATCCCTACATAACTAGTGTAAACCCTAGTATAAACCCTGGTGTAATCCCTACAGAACTAGTGTAAACCCTAGTATAAACCTGGTGTAATCCTCTACAGAACTAGTGTAAACCCTAGTATAAACCCTGGTGTAATCCCTACAGAACTAGTGTAAACCCTAGTATAAA
>NW_028226701.1:0-27582 GCF_052327205.1 Somniosus microcephalus
TCCTTTATGGACACGGTGTCCTCACGCCCGTCGGCGCGCTTGACGTACGTGTACTGTGGGTTTGCGTGGAGTAGGTGTACTGCCTCCACGAGGGGATCCATTTTGTGGCCCCTCACATGCTTCCATAATAGGACTGTCCCTGGGGTGGAGAGCCACGAAGGTAGGGACACTCCCGAGGTTGATTTGCGGGGAAAAACAAACATCTTCTCGTGAGGAGTGGCGTTAGTAGCAGTACACAGTAGCGACCTTATCGAGTGGAGTACGTCTGGGAGGACCTCTTGCCAGCGGGAGGTAGGGAGGCCTTTAGACCTTAGTGCTAAGGTGACCGCCTTCCACACCGTCGCGTTCTCCCTCTCCACTTGCCCATTACCCCGGGGGTTATAACTAGTGGTCCGACTCGTGGCTATCCCCTTCGACAGCAGGTATTGGCGCAGTTCGTCGCTCATGAACGACGCCCCCCTTTCAGTGTGGATGTAGGTCGGCATGCCGAACGTGCAAAACAGGCTGCCGAGGCACTTGATGACCGTGGCACTGGTCATGTCTGGGCAGGGGTAGGCGAATGGGAAGCGGGAGCACTCATCCACAATGTTGAGAAAGTACACATTGCGGTCGGTGGAGTGGAGTGGTCCCTTGAAATCTAAGCTCAGGTGCTCGAATGGCCGTGTAGCTTTGATCAGGTGGGCTCGGTCGGGCCTGTAAAAACGGGGCTTGCATTCCGCACAGGTGCGGCAGTCCCTGGTCATAGACCGGACCTCCTCGATGGAATAGGGCAGGTTACGGGATTTTATAAAGTGAAATAGCCGGGTGACGCCCGGGTGGCAGAGGCCATTGTGGAGGCCCTGTAGCCTGTCCCCCTGGATGCTGGCACACATCCCTCGTGATAGGGCATTGGGGGATTCGTTGAGGGCCCCCGGCCTATATATTATGTCGTACTCAAACGTGGAGAGTTTGATCCGCCACCTGAGAATTTTGTCGTTCTTGATCTTCCCCCTCTGTTTGTTGTTAAACATGAAGGCTACCGACCGCTGGTCGGTAAGCAAGGTGAAGCGTTTGCCAGCTAGGTAGTGCCTCCAGTGCCGCACTGCCTCCACTATGGCCTGGGCCTCCTTCTCTACCAAGGAGTGCCTGATCTCGGGCCCTTGGAGGGTTCTTGAGAAAAAGGCTACGGGCCGCCCATCCTGGTTGAGGGTGGCTGCTGAAGCGAAGTCGGATGCATCGCTTTCGACCTGGAAAGGGATGTTTTCGTCCACTGCCCGCAGTGCGGCCTTCTCAATGTCATGTTTAATGCTGTTGAAGGCGGTGTGGGCCTCGGCCATGAGCGGGAAGGACGTTGATTTCAGGAGGGGACGGGCCTTGTCGGAATAATTGGGGACGCATTGGGCGTAATAGGAGAAAAACCCCAGGCACATTTTCAGGGCCTTGGGAGTGTTTGGTAGGGGTAGCTCCCGTAGGAGGCACAATCGGTCGGGGTCCGGACCGATTTCCCCGTTTTCCACCATGCAGCCCAGGATACAGAGGCGCGTGGTGCTAAAGACACACTTATCCTCGTTGTAGGTGAGATTGAGTCTGAGGGCGGTTTTCAGAAATCTCGCGAGGTTCGAGTCGTGGTCTTGCTGGTCGTGGTCGCAGATGGTGACGTTGTCTAGGTATGGATAGGTGGCTGTTAACTGGTTCTCATCGACCATGCGGTCCATCTCCCGCTGGAAGACCGAGACCCCATTCGTTACCCCAAAGGGGACTCTGAGGAAGTGGTAGAGGCGTCCGTTCGCCTCGAAGGCGGTGTATGGACGGTCCTCCGGCCTAATGGGGAGCTGGTGGTATGCCAATTTTAGGTCGATGGTGGAAAACACCCGGTATTGCGCAATTTGGTTAACCATATCCGCTATGCGGGGCAGAGGGTAGGCGTCTAGCTGGGTGTATAGATTTACCGTCTGGCTATAATCTATCACCATCCGCTTCTTTTCGCTACCCTTAACTACTACTACCTGGGCGCGCCACGGGCTGGTACTGCATTCGATGATACCCTCCCGCTTGAGTCTTTCTACTTCAGATGCAATGAACCGTCTGTCCTCCCAGCTGTACCGCCTACTCTTGGTCGCTATGGGTCGACAGTTGGGTGCGAGGTTGGCGAACAGAGAGGGCGGCTTGACCTTCAGGGTAGCCAGACCGCACACTGTGAGGGGCGGCTGGAACCCACCGTAGGTAAGCGTGATACTTTGGTGGTGGCACTGGAAGTCCAGACCCAAGATCACGCTCACACAGAGATCTGGCATTATCAACAGTTTAAATTCTCTGTAATCAGTGCCTTTTACCGACAACATAACCGCGCAGAAACCTGTAATTTTTGAGGTATGAGTCTTATCAGCCATGGCGATTTTGCCCTGTGTAGGGACTATCGTTAGTGAAAGTCATTTTACCAGGCTAGGATGAATAAAGCTTTCGGTGCTCCCGCAGTCAATCAAGCATTTAATCTTGTTCCCGTTTACCTCTATGTCCATCATCGATCTAGACAACGGATGCGGCCTGGACTGATCCACTGTGATTGAGGCCACAAGTGGGTCCTGGGGGTCCGTGTAGTCGGGACAAGATGGTGGACTCCATGAGGGTGGACAAGATGGCATCCAAGATGGCCGCCCCCACGGCGCGCACGCGGCAGTGGTGGAGTTGGAGGCGGGGTTCCCTCTGCAGACTTTACTGAAATGTCCTTTCTTCCCGCATTTAAAACAGGTGGTGCCCTTTGCTGGGCACAAATGCCTGGAGTGTTTGTCCTGGTCGCAGAAGTAGCATTTCGGGCCCCGATGCATCGCGGCAGTAGTGGGGCTCCTGGGTGGAGGCTGGAGCTCCGACGGTGCTGGGCTGGCCTGAGACCTGGGAGGTGAAGATGGCTTCCAAGATGGCGGCCCCCATGGCGCGCACGAGGCGGAGTGGGCCGCGTGGCCTGAGGAACAGGATTCAGAGTTCCTCTGGGACATATCCAGCGATCGCGCTATGCCCATAGCCTGTTTTAAGTCCAGTCCCTCCTTTTCAAACAGTTTCTGCCGAATGTAATTTGAACTGAGGCCCGCAATAAAGGAGTCTCGGATCAGCTCCTCCGTGTACACGGTGGCAGACACGGCCTTACAGTTACAGTCTCTGCCCAGTACTTTTAGGCTTAGCATGAAGTCCTCTAGTGACTCACCATGCCGTTGCGTGCGAGTAGTCAGAAGATGCCTGGCGTACACCTCGTTTATTGGCCACACGTAATGGGCCTTCAGAATGGTGCAGGCATCCTCGTAGCTGGTGGCATCTCGGATGAGAGGGGAGACCCGATGACTCACCCGGTTTCGCAGGATTCCCAGTTTCACGGCTCCGGTGGCGGTCGCGGTTGCTATGGCGGTGGCTGAGGTTTCGATGAAAAATTCGAAGCATTGGAACCAGTGTCCGAACTGTGTGGCTGCGTCTGTGGCATGGGGGTCCAGATCCAAGCGCTCTGGTTTCAGGAGTCGATCCATCTTGGTGTTTTAGCGATTAAAATTGATGTGCCATCAATAACTCAAGGACAAGAAGTTAAAGGATTCAACTGAAGGCTTTTAATCGCTAAGAACATTGCACGTCATTCCACATCGGATTCGTCTGGCAGAATGACTCATACAGCTCTTGAGACCTTTATATGACAAAAGACAGGGGCGGAGCCAATACACACAATAGGGGAAAAGGGGGCGGTACACACAATACAATGCAGGTAAAACACAGGGGCTGATGAAGACATATATTTCATCACAACAAGCTTGTTCACTGTGTCAAAGTTCTCCTTCGTAGTCATGAGATTTGCTGTGACTGATCTCTTAACTTCGACGTCGTCTTCAGCAACCTGACTTGGCATATCTGGTCTTTCTGGCCTTGATCTCTCTGTTTCCAGCAGATAACTTGGGCCTTGTATCCAAGTTTAGCTCCTCATGAAGTTTTCAGCCTTCAATCCCCGTGAGGCTTGATCTGCTGGGTTTAATGAGGTGTTTACATACCTCCACTGAGATGGTTGGGTAGCTTCTCTAATGGATGAGATTCTGTTTGCTACGAAGGTCTTGAAGCGTATCTCCTCATTTTCTATATACTTCAGCACTGTAGTGTTATCCGTCCAGAAGACAGATTCTTCTAGTGGGAGCTGTAACTCTTTCCGCATCACCTTGTCAACTTTAACTGCAACAACTGCTGCTGTCAACTCCAGTCTCGGGATGGTGACCTGCTTCAGCGGAGCCACCCTGGATTTCCCCATGAGGAAGGAACAATGTTTCTGGCCCTGTTGATTTGTCAGCAAGAGGTAAGTGACCGTGCCATAGCCGTCCTCACTGGCGTCCGAGAAATGATGTAGTTGAGCCGTCTTTGTAACTCCAAAACTCACAGGCTTGATGCATCTACTGATGTTGAAGCTAGAAAGTTGTTGCAAATCTGTCAACCATCTGAGCCATCTCTGAGCTTGACCTTCTGGGATATCTTCATCCCATCCTCTCTTGTTTCTACACAGCTCTTGTAGGATCAGCTTCACCAGCAGAATGAGTGGTGCCAGGAACCCAAGAGGGTCGTAGATGGAACTGACCACGGAGAGAATCCCTCGTCTTGTGGATGGTCTTTCGTTCACCATTATTCTGAAGTTGAACGTGTCTGACTCAATGCACCATTGTACACCAAGAGCTCTCTCAATAGGAAGGGCATCGTGGCTCAGGTCCAGATCTTTGACTTCAGTGGCTCTTTCCTTTTCTGGGATAGAAGCTAGAACTGCTCTGCTGTAGCTTATCCACTTAGTCAGATGGAATCCTCCATTCGAACA
This sequence comes from Somniosus microcephalus, assembly GCF_052327205.1. NCBI lineage: Eukaryota > Metazoa > Chordata > Chondrichthyes > Squaliformes > Somniosidae > Somniosus > Somniosus microcephalus. The sequence goes on from NW_028226701.1 coordinate 4,805, forward strand.
CAGAGTTCTAAGGTCTCTTGACAGTGCAATGGCATCGTCTTCTGTTGACACAGACTTCAGACAGTCATCGACGTAAAAGTTTCTGAAGGTTGTCTCCACAGCCTCTGATGGTGCCTTGCCTTTGCCATCTTCTGCAGTTTTTCTGAGAGCGTAGCTTGCACAGCTGGGAGATGATGTGGCTCCGAACAAGTGTACAGCCATTCTACATTCCACCATAGCTTGACTAACGTCGCCATCTGGCCACCAAAGGAAACGCAGAAGATCAGCATCTTCATCAGGGATTCTGACTTGGTAGAACATTGATTCTATGTCTGCCATCATGGCAATGAGCTCTTGTCTAAACCTCATCAAGATGCCAATGAAGGTATTAGTAAGATCAGGACCTTGAAGCTGCTGGTCATTCAGTGAAGTTCCTCTGAATGAAGCGGTGCAGTCAAACACTACACGGATCTTTTTCTTCTTTGGGTGATACACACCGTGATGAGGAATGTACCAGACCCTTCCATCTTCTCTGTTCAACTGTTCCTCGGGCACTTTTACAGCATAGCCTTTCGCTATGATGTTTCTCATGAAGCCTTTGTAGTCTTCGTGAAAGTCAGGGTTCTTGTTCAGCTTTCTCTTTAGACTGATGGCGCGCTGCTCTGCTATGCAGTGATTATTTGGCATCTTCGCGGTCTGTCTTCTCAGTGGCAAACCAATGTGATAGTGGCCATCAATGAACTGTGTAGACCTTGTCATCAAATCCATGAACTGATGGTCTTCTTGTGACATCTCTGTCTTTTCCTCACAGCTGCGTTCTGAGAAGTCTGCGTTGAACTGCTGTATCAACAGCTCTTCAATGCTTGCGATAGAGATGCGATTAACTGTGACATTTTGTCGTTCCTCCTTGTTCGACTTGTTGCCATCATCTCTCCTTACCGGTCCATTGACTACCCATCCAAGGGTGGTCCTGACAGTGTAGGGTCCGTCATCCTTGCTATTTATCACCTGCCATGGCTCCATAGTTTTGTAGGCATTGGTTCCAATTAATAGGCCAATTTCTGCTTCAATGTATGGGAGATGCACCTTTTCCAGGTAAGGCCATCTCTCCACATCCTTCTGCAGGGCTAAGTTCCCTATTTTAACAGGAATCTCCCTCTGTGTGAAAACATTAGGCAGGTCTATGAAGTCCTTCGCTTCAAGTCCACACACTTCTAAGTCTGACAGGATATAACTTTGCATTGACTTCTCAAGACCCATGGTGCGTAATAGGATTTCTGTTCTTCTGCCTCTAACGTTCAGTTGTCGCATGAGTGTTTCTGTGCAGAACGTTGCTGAACTACCTGGATCCATGAAGGCGTAAGTCTCCACAAACTTCTCACTCCTCTTAGACTTGATCTTTACAGGTACGATGGCAAGAATACAATCACTGTCACCGGCCCCAGTGAATCCACAAGTCTCTGGTTCTAGCGACACCAGAGCACTTGAAACAACCTTCTCGTCGGTATTATTTTCTTCACTCTTCTTAGAGATTTGTTCTTCTTTATGGATATGCAGCAGACTGGGATGTTTCCGAGTGCACTCTCTGCATGTTGTTCGTTGCTCACAGTTTCTACTCAGGTGCCCCTGAGAAAGACATCCAAAACATAGGCCATTGTACTTCAGAAATTCAATTCTGTCTTTATGTGACTGTGCTTTGATGTCACTGCAGAAATCCAATGTGTGATTCTTCTGGCAGAATAAACATGGCTTCTGAAAGGCATTAGCAGGCGTCACTGTGCTGCTCTTTTTGGGAGATGAGTTCTGAGACTTTTCTTCCCCAGCTTGAGTGACAATAGCTGCAAAGCTGCTTCCCTTGGAACCACCTTCCCTGAGAGTCTTTGATTCAGCAGGCTTGGCTTTCACTCTTCCATCAGTAGTTGGGTTGACATCCTTGATGTTTCCGAACAATGGGTCCATTGCAATTTTAGCCTGTTTGTCTATGAAATTCACTAAGTCTGCAAACCTGGCTCTACTTTTCCGTCTCTCCATTATCTTAAAGGCTTTTCCTCTCCATTGTTCTCTCATCCTGTAAGGAAGCTTAGAGATGATGATTCTCATAGTCGTAGGATTGTCCATCTCTTCCATGAATTCAACATCCTCCATGGTGTTGCGACACCTATGAGAAAAAGAACATATGTGTTCAATGCCTCCCCGTCCTCCGATCTGATCTGTGGCCACTTGATAGCCTTTTCAATATATGCAGTGGCTATCTTCAGCTCGTTGCCATAGTGCTCCTGCAGCAACTTCCTGGCTTCTATGTATCCCCGCTCTGGTCTCATGTGTTCACAGCTTCTGACCAGGTCTTGTGGTTTACCACTGGTGTATTGTCCCAGATAGTACAACTTATCACTGCTGCTCTCTGTTTTGGAGTCAATGGCTTGTTCGAAGGATCTGATGAAGGGCTTATACTTGAGTGGGTCGCCTTGGAACACTGGTATGTCTCTTTGAGGGAGTCAAAACAGATTCTGTTGTTTTACAAGCATCTCTGTAATTTCGTTCTGATGTTGCATCACTCGGTATAGGCTTCTCTCTGTGTCTTCAGGCCTCTGGTGGTCATCAGCAGGGTCTAGTCTAGACCGTCTGGGGTAGCATCACGTGCTCCTGTTAGTGGAAAGGCCTCTCTTCCACACTGTAATGCCAGGAGATGTTCTTCAGTCTCTCTTTTAACTTTTGAAGGTGCCCTGGATCAAACTCTGTGTGACACCATTGACTGGCAGTAGTCGTTCATGCCATCCTGTGAGCCTTCATAATCTTCGAACACTCTCAACTTGGTATTTGAGATCGCAATAGCTGTTTTTAGCTCCAGCTGTTCTTTCTTAGCCTTCAGTTGGGCCTGCAGTTGGGCCTCTTCCCGTTCAAGAGCTCGCTTCTCCAATAAAGATGCTACGCGCACCATCAACGCTGCCCGTTCAACCTCCTCTCTCATGCGCCGCGACGAGCATGTGGTAGAAGCGACTGACCTGTGTCCAGAAACAGAGCTACCTTCTTTTTGATTTTTGCTCAGTCTGGCTGAAGTCTCTGAAATGCTATCATCTGGTCCGACTTCATTGTCATCTTTCTCTTTCTCTGCTGTATCAGCATCTTGATGAATCTTTAACATCCACTGTTCTGTGGCCTTGACATAGTCCTTAATGTTAGATGATTTAAGATCAAACCAGTTGTGCTGATCAGCGTTTCCCTCTTCTTCAGACAAAAGTTCTAATACATCTTCATTGAGTACAGTAAATTCTTCATACAACTTGAAGAAATCATAATGCATTATGTCTTCAGCTTTCTTAATATTAGCATTATCTTCCATGAGACAATCAATTATCTTCATTTTTCCAGTTATCTGAGCTAATTTAGCCCTCCTTGCACTTATGCTTCTATTTAACTTCTCTTCCATTGCCTTTGGGGTGAGCTTTACTTCCCTCTTTTGGCCAACAATCCTTCGTACAGCCTGGGGAAGCTCCTCACGGCTCCATAAGGCCTCGGCCATTTTACCCGCAGCTCTTATTTAGCTTCTCAATCGAATGAACAAGGCAAGTAACAGTCACTGTACCTTTGCTTTCTTATATTGTCGTCTGGCTCCGTGACCATTCTTGTATATATGTTCGCCGACAATTCCGTCCTTTCCTTCTTAGGGAGCACGTTTTTGACTAATGTAGTGGCTCTCCGTAGTTTCCAATATGCAGCCACTGACCTTTGAGGCTTTTAGAAACGAGTAGACGCATGTCGAAATAAAACGTTCCAAAACGTAACTTTATCTTTTAACTGTTTACTGTCGTAAATCTCAAACAGAATTTCAAAGTAAAACACGTTTAACACACACGGTCAAAAATTGTATTGCACCAAAGCCCTCAAAGCTTCTACCTTTTCCAGCCTCGTGGAGCTTGAACTGTAAAAATGGCTGGATATCATGTGACAAGCTTAAGGACTGTACCATTGTAGCAAGAATAAAGGGGGTCTCTCAGACTATACTATTGGAACAAGAAAAGAGGGGGTTTTTCAATACAATAAGTCAGTCAGGTAAATTAACTATATTATACTAGAATATGCATCAATAATAAACAAATGTACATACATACTGTACCATAATATTTAACCAATATCTTAAAGTATTTTCTTTCTTCTTTACACTTTCTTAAACTTTCATGACTCTTACAGTTATGTCAATGAGAGAGATGGGGAACTATTCTGTCACCAGCTTGCGGGCTTGCTCCTGTCTCTCCTGCCCCAGCATCCAGAGGCACGTCAGCCCCAGCAATCTCGAGCGCCGCTTCCTCCCAGGGGGTCAGATGGGCGAATGAGGGTGGTTCTCCTCCAGTCATCGCACGCTCTCTCCTATTGTGAGCTCTCTTTTCCTGCAATGAGAGAGACACGTGGAGTTTGAGTGAGAGTGCAGGAGTGAGTGTAGAGATTGCATAGCATAGATGCTTAGAAGGAAACAAAGATGTTGGGCTAGATTTTCGGGGAGCCATCAGGCGGGGTTTCAGGCGTGTGGGGGGGGAAATCCCGACTTTGGGGGTCCCAACACCATCCCGCCCAAAATCCCGCCCCACGTAAGTTTCAGGGGCGGCGGGTACTTGCCCTGCACTGGGACCCGCCGAAACCAGGCGGGAAGGGATTAGTGCCAAATAACTGCCTGTTAACAGGTAGTTAACAGGCAGTTATTAGCCTAATCCCCATTTTGAGGGGTTTCGTGTGGGTTTCCCGACGGCTCCAAACCACGCCAGGTTAGAGCAGCAGGCTGTCGGGTTGAATGAGTTGGAGGGGTCGCGATGTCAGCGCCCAGGTGAGTGATGGGTGCATGAGTGCAAAGGTAAGTGTGTTTGGTGTGTCTAAAGTGTGTAAAGAACTTTTACTTACCTTTACTTACCTTAACAGCCTTTCTTCCTGTAGCCGTCGGGAGTGCAGCACTCAGCCGGAACTGAAAGCTGAACGGCTGCGATCTGTCAAAAGTGACAGCCTTCAGCTTTTAGTGCTGCTGAGATTTCTAAATGAGTCTGCGCAGAAGGACTCATCTTAGAAATCAGACTGTCAGTGTTTGACAGCTTCAAACAGCTGTAAAACACTGATATTTCATCTGTCAGAAATCTTGACAGATGAAATTTCAGTCTGTAACGTAACCTGTTGCCGGGTGACCCTTAATTGGCCTGCTGAGCCCGCTGGACGGGCTCAACAAGGTCAATCAAGGGAAAATCGCGCGGATTGGCCAGACATCGAAGTAGGCGGGTCAGAAACCCGAAAGGGGAAGTCCCGCCTTCTTCCCGACAAGTTCAACAAAATCGACCCCGTTATGAGGCTGCAAGACAAAGGGCCCTCCCTGTGTGTTGTCAGTTGTGTTCCAAGCATCAGAGTGAGAGGCTGTGTGAGGGCTGTAAGGGGTTTTCCTCGAGAGGTTTCCCTGAGGTTTCTCTCTCTAGAGGCCTCTCTCTCTCTTGCACAGTAAAACCTTGAGTGGTTCGACCCACTCGCCCCTTAGATTCTATACTCTGCACTTAGGCGCAGGAACTACAATGTAGAGAAAACTCTTGTAGACCAAGTTTGATGAAACAAAATGAAATTTTATTGCATATGGAAAAATATCAAATCAAATGCAAGCAGATAAGGGAGTACATGGGAGGGAAAAACACACAAACAAATCATAACGACACAGTACTAACTAAAGCAAATACAGGCATCTTATACTCTACAAAGATCATTATGAAATAAGGAAACACACGGAACATCGAGGGACAACAACTCATGTTAATTGTACCCTTAAAATCCACCCCCTTAATTAAACCTATCTAGATCTGATTGTGAAGGGCCAGAAACATGCTCACCAATCCCACTAGGAAGTGCAAGGTTTTGAAATTGAGTCTGTGTTTGGTCCTTTCAGGCATTTCGTCTCCACGTGGATCGTGGAGCCCCTGCGAGCTGCGCCACACCTCTCTCCTGAGGTGGGGGTCGGGGGCGGCTGGACACCGGCGGGCCTGGATGTCGGCGGGGTCGAGGATCGTCGGCTCGACCCTGGTTAGAGGAGCCTTAGGCTGGCCCCCATCGCTTCTTCAGGTTTCTTTTCTCTCTTCTCCCGAGCCGGGGTGGCTGGAAGGTTTCTCCTCTTGGGACCTTTATTTTTTTGTCTCTTCTCCCAAGTTGGGTCGATGGCCTCTCGTTCTGGCAATGGCCCGGGGACGGTCGATGATCTCCCGATGTACTTCCCTGGGGCGGAACGCCGGCTTTGAGACGTCCTTCTCGATGTTGGCTTTCTTCTTCCTCCTGCGATTACCTGCTTCTTCTTCTGGGTGTCCGGATTCAAGCTGTGTGTCTGAGCTCAAGCTGCAGGCTTGCAACTGTCCGCGTTCCAACTCGCTTTGGCCTTCCTCCCCACTGCCGAAAAGTCTCTCCAGATATACCTTTCTTCCAGAGGCTTCACTTCCCGCCCAAAATCAGGTTAGTCTTTGTTTTATTTTTGGCGGGCTGCGAGCACAGTGGGGTAGCCATTATATTTTAAAATGTCTTAAACGGCTGGTAACAGGCCCATCTCTGGTCTGGAATTACCTTCATTGTTTTTAATGGCCTGCTGATCTCATTATCTAGTCCTGGGTGCTGTTCTCATGAATATGAAATTGTCCCCTTTTGTCTGGGGCAACATTTTAATGGCCTCTGTCTCCAGGCCGATCTCGACTAGATCTGCATCTAATCCATATGCATACGTGTGGGTCTGGTTTCGTTCTCTCAGAAACGGCTTCCAGAACTTACTGTGGGTTGAATCCACATATCTGTCTGAGGTTGCGCAGGAACCATTTTAAAGTGTCCCAATAAGCTGGTCACATGGTATGGCTGCCATTTTGTATGCCCCTTTTTCTGGGCTTCTTTTAAAACAGTCTTTAAAATCATGGCCTCTTCTGCCATTTGACCCTTATTAATATAAAGTCCAATTTTGCGAATCCTACAGGCTGGATGGTGGAATAGTTATGTGCATGTGAGCATAGAGAGATACGGAATGGGTAAGGGTGCATGGATGTGACTGTGAAGTGGGATGTGGAGGAAGAGATTGCTGAGGCTGAGTGCTGTTGGGGAAAGGCAATGGGGATCAGGTTGAGGGTGATGGAAACTTCGTACTTACTTTCCCTATGCAGTGAAGGTCATGGAAGCGCTTCCTGCACTGGATCCAGGTTCTGCGGGTGACTCCCAGAGCGTTTACCTCTGCTGTCACCTCCATTCAGGCAGCCCTGGTCTCGATGGTGTAAAGTCTGTGGGTTGTGCAGTTAATAAATACACAGACTTCAGAAGTAACAAACAAACAGGTCTTTACTATTCGAAGGTCCGGGCGAATCTGCCCCAGCAATCATGCCACAACACTTATATACTGGTGTGGTCACTATCGGTGTTACAGTGTACAGAAGCCAAACAAATAGTGCCACCCGAAAGTAGTCCTCTTAAAGGTGAACGGTTACATTCAATAGTTCCCTTAAAGGTAGACGGGTACATACACTACAATCCTCCCTTTTTAGCTTATTACTTACTAAGTCCATAGTGAACATACATTCTAACATATATACAGGTTTATGTAAGACAGTTCATAGATTCAGTCTTTCCGGGGGTTTCCGGATTCTGTCAGGATAACGCCGCAGTGGTGTCGTCATTTCAGGCGGGCTAGGAGGTGCTTCTGGCAAAGTCGATTCGGCTTGAAAAGCCGTGTCAGGTTCAGCTGACTCCAGTATCACTAGATCGGAAGTAGGTGTTCTGGGTATCTCAGTTTCAACATTACCCGGATAAGGTGGTGAAGTCGGTGGCCCATTTGTGGTGGACCCTATGATTTGGTCAACATGGCGCCTTATTATATTGTCTCCAATGTCCACGGTGTACATCAATGGCCCCAGCCTTTTCCCAATAGTTCCAGGCTGCCATTTCTCAGTACAGTAGTCCCGGGCCAAAACTCGTTGACCGATCTGGAAAGATCTAGTGACCCTGTCGTTCATGCCCTGGAATTGCCGGTTCTCTACGTCTCTTCTGACGTTTGGTTTTAGTAAATCCAGCCGGCATCTCAGGCATCTATTACAGAACATCATTGCGGGAGTTTGATTTGTGACCGCATGTGTCGCATTTCGGTATGCCAACAAAAAGCTATCCACCTTATGTTGCAGACCTATATTTTCATTACTCATGGCCTTTACGGCCTTCTTGAAGGTCTGGACAAACCTTTCAGCCAATCCATTGGAGGCGGGATGGTATGGGGCTGATGTGTAATGTTTAACCCCATTGCTCTTTAAGAATTTCTTGAATTCTTCGGACACAAATTGTGGTCCATTATCAGAACAGATCTGTTCCAGCAGGCCATTCCGAGCAAACATAGTCCTTAACACTGCGATGGTTTTTTCCGTCGTGGTGGTGGTCATCTTAATTACTTCCGGCCACTTGGAGTGGGCATCCACCGCTATTAGAAACATCGAGTCCATAAATGGACCAGCAAAGTCGATGTGTACTCTTTGCCAAGGCGATGAGGGCCACTCCCATGGATGCAGAGGAGCCTGGGGTGGCGCGTTCTGAACCCTCTGACATCCTAGGCAGTTCTTCGTGATCTCCTCTATGTCTCCATCAATGCCTGGCCACCACACAAACGCTCTTGCTAGATTTTTCATCTTTACTCCCCCCAGATGTCCTTCGTGCAGCTCCTTTAGCACCTTCTTTTGGAGTTTGGGTGGAATCACCACTCTAGATCCACACATCAGGGTTCCTCGACACACAGACAGTTGTTCCTTCCTCTGTGCAAATGCTTGCAGTGTTGGGTCGCTCTGTGCTGGCCATCCCTCCACCGTTACATCATAGACTCGTGAAAGAGTCGGGTCATTCCTTGTCTCATTCTCAATCATTGAGTTTGTTATCGGTAGACACTCCACTATGGATGAGTGGAACAACTCTACTGGGTCCACTATACTCGCTTCTTCTACCATCGGCAATGGCAAGCGTGACAACCCATCAGCATTTCCATGCTGTTTAGACCTTTTGTACTCAATTTCGTATTGGTGTGCCCCAAGTAACATGGACCACCTTTGTAACCTTTGTGCTGTCATGGTGGAAACGGCCTTATTTGGGTTGAATATGGACACCAACGGCTGGTGGTCTGTCAACAATGTGAACTTTTTACATTGTAGGTAATGGTTGAATTTCTTCACGCACCACACAAGACTGAGGGCCTCCCTATCTATTTGGGCGTAATTTCGCTCCGCGGGTGTCAATGATCGGGACGCGAAAGCCACTGGCCTTTCCGAGCCATTTGGTAGCCTGTGCGAGAGTACTGCCCCAATTCCGTACGGGGAAGCATCGCAAGCTAGACGAAGGGGTAATGCTGGGTTGAAATGAGCCAACACTTCTTCAGAGGTAATCAACCCCTTGCTCCTGCGAAAAGCCTTTTTGCATTCTTCACTCCACTTCCATGGTGTTTCTTTCCGCAACAGGTCATTCAGCGGATGCAGTACCGTGGATAAATTCGGCAGAAACTTGTGATAGTAATTAATCAACCCCAAGAATGATCTTAACTGAGATACGTTTCCTGGAGCGGGGGCCTTCACAACCGCTTCAATCTTTTCGGGTGACTTATGCAGTCCCTCTCGGTCAATGACATGACCGCAGTATGAGGTCCGTTTTTGGAAGAACTCACACTTCTTGCGATTAACCCGAAGGCCATACTCCTTCAACCTGGTGAGTACCAGTTTCAAATTCGTGAGGTGTTCTTCCTCATCTTTTCCCGTGATTAAAATGTCATCTAAGTAGCACTGCGTGCTTGGAATTCCTTGTAACACCTGTTCCATGGCCCTCTGCCAAATTGCTGGCGCCGAAGCTACCCCAAAGACCAGTCTATTGTAGCGATACAAGCCTCTGTGAGTGTTGATGGTGAGGTACTGGCGTGACTCTTCCTCGACCTCCATCTGTAGATATGCTTGAGCCAGATCTATTTTCGTGAAATGTTTCCCTCCAGCCAACGAAGCAAAGATATCTTCAATCCGCGGAAGCGGGTATTGTACCGTGTGAAGCACCGGATTCACAGTAATCTTGAAATCTCCGCAGATACGGACCTTCCCCGGCCCCCCTGGCTTATTACTCGGTGAGGACTTCATGACGGGAACAATGGGCGTGGCCCACTCGCTCCAGTCCACTTTTGACAGAACCCCTGATCATTCAAGTTCTTCCAGTTCTGCCTCCACAGCTGGTCGTATTGCGTAAGGTACTGATCTGGCCTTAAAAAACTTTGGGCTTGCATTTTCTACAATCTTAACCTTTGCTTTAGTCCCTCGCAGTGTTCCCAGTCCCTGCTGGAATACCTCCTTAGCTTCGTCCAATATTCTGGACAACCGTTCAGGTTTGACATCCTCTTTTTCGGAATCCACCGTCATGGTGTTTAGTGACTGCCAGTCCAATTTTATTTTTCGGATCCACTCCCGTCCCAGAAGTGGTGGTCCTCCCTCAGGCAATACATACAGGTCCAACCGGTGATGATCTTTATCCTTGTATCTCACCTTGACTTCTATCATGCCGATGGGGAATACCTTGTGCCCCGTGTATGTCTGTAGTACTAGTTCCGTATCCCGTAGTGGAATATGCTTGAAAAATTTCTTATAGTCATGCTTATTCATGACTGTCAACGCCGATCCGGTGTCCACTTCCATTTTTACTTGGACCTTTGCAATCTGTAGCGTTATCCAGATAGTTTGTCGGTCAGCTTCATTGCTCACGTTGTGAATTCTCAGACTGTCCAGTCCTTTGCATTTGGAGTGTGAGACCGACTTCTGTTCCCTCAGACTCTTCTTAGTCACCTTTTGTACCTTCCCGTACCATTTTTGTGGTGACTTCTTATTGTTGTACGTTGCTCCTGACCGGCATACCTTAGCTATGTGCCCGATCTTGCCACATTTCCTGCATTCTTGGTTTTTACCCCAGCATTGATTCTGGTCGTGTGTTGTCTTCCCACAACGGTAGCATTTTGTTGTGCTCGAAGTAATTTGGTCCACCCCTAGTGCCGCCTTTAGCTGCATTTCCGCCGTTCCTTTCGCTGCGGCTTCATGCAATGCAGCTATGCGGACAGCCCTGTCCAGTGTGAGGTCATTTTCTTCCAGTAGTCGCTTCTGCGTTCCTTCTTTGGACAATCCGCATACGAACTTGTCCCGCAGTGCCTCTGTCAGATTCCCTCCAAACTGGCAGTATTTCGCTATCCTACGCAGTTCGACCAAGTATTCCGCATTGCTTTCGTCTTTCCTCTGCGTTCTTGCGTAGAATTTGAATCGTTCAGCCAGCATCAACGGTGTGGGGTTCAAGTGATCCTTCAGCACTGCTACAATATCATCGAAAGTCTGATCTGCCGGTTTATCTGGTGAGAGAAGATTCTTTAACACCCCGAATGTTTTCGCACCCATCATGTTAAGTAAGGTTAAAGCTTTTTCCTCCTTAGCTATTTTGTTAGCCTTACAATGTATCTCAATACGTTCTACGTACGTGGCCCAGTCTTCTATCTCCGAATTGAACTCGTTGATGTCCGCCCACTTAGGCATCTTTCTTTCCTTGGGTACAACACAAGTATTTCTTCAAGTATTCTTATTTATTTGTTTATTTCTAAGATGGCGGTTTTCCCGCGAAAATGGCGGTTTCCCGCTCTTTCCTTCTCGCCCCGCCCACTTCAATCGTCTTCCCCGCCTAATGGCGACTTCCCTCGTTTCTTCCCTGGTGGAAGGGAAACGCTTTCCCCACAGCGGACAGGTTCAGCTGCTGGGCTGGCTTCCGCACAGCTCCCCTTACTCGGCTCTGTCTTTTCCTCCCGCCCGCACGGCTCTCCCGGCGCTGGGTACACCCTGTTAACGGAGGACAGTTCAGCCGCTGGACTGGCGCTCGCGCAGTCTCTCACCCCGTTTTCGGCTGTGTCTCTCTCTCACTCCCGCACGTTCGGATTTGCCGGCTCTGAGTACCCCGTTGGTGGAGAACAGCTCAGCCGCTGGACTGGCTCCTCGCAGTCTCTCTCTCCGCACCCGGCTCTCACCCACACGGTTCCCGTTCGCCTCCCCAGCCCTCTCGCAGACCGGTGTTTCCCTCCCCGGCTGCGGCTGGGTTTCTCTTCCCGCGCCTACTCGCAGGCTCAGCGCTTCGTGGCTGCGGTCGCTGCCCGGATTGTTCCCGCCGATTGCGGTCCGGCTGTCACCCGACGCCGTTGGACCCGACTTTTGGCCGGCACAGCTCCCCCTCGACCGAGGTCGAGTGCTCTGCCCTTATCCTCCGGATGCTTCTACCCCTTCCCCTACTCACAGTCTCTTCGGCCGCCTTGTTTCTTGCTGGTCGGCTCACTCCGCACCGTGGCAGAAGGGTAGTCAGTGCCTGTTGCTGATACAGCTTTTGTTGTTCGTCTTCCTGCTTTCTGTTGTTGCAGCCTCGTGTTTTCTTTTGGTAGCACGACGAGGGCGGTTGTCTCTCTTCGACGCTCTTCGTTGCTTTTGGTAATCTTGCCGCAGGGTACGATCGGACTCGTCGCCACTGTAAAGTCTGTGGGTTGTGCAGTTAATAAATACACAGACTTCAGAAGTAACAAACAAACAGGTCTTTACTATTCAAAGGTCCGGGCGAATCTGCCCCAGCAATCATGCCACAACACTTATATACTGGTGTGGTCACTATCGGTATTACAGTATACAGAAGCCAAACAAATAGTGCCACCCGAAAGTAGTCCTCTTAAAGGTGAACGGTTACATTCAATAGTTCCCTTAAAGGTAGACGGGTACATACACTACAGATGGGAGGCCTCTTCCTCCCTGAGTGAGGGTAGAGGACCTCCCTGTGGGGGCTTACCCCATCCACCAAGGTCTGCAGTGACGTCTCGTTGAACTTGACAGTAGCTCGGCCTCTGCCGCTGGCAGCAGCTGGTGCAGGCTCCTCTGCCATTGTCCAGGAGTGGCTGAGAAGTCTGCAGAGGTGAAGAAGCTTGCTGGACACTTTAAAAGCACCACGAATGATGACATCATACTGTGGGGCTTTCTGACTGGAAATGGACAATTAGCAAGGCTGCCCACATGCTGGGAATTAATTGGCCACTTGAGGGAAAATTGTGTACAGCTGGCTGACCCATTTTTTTGTGTGTCAGAACCCCACATTCGGGGGAATCCAACCATTTCCCACACAATCCACAAAATCGGGCCCCGGCCCCGATTTTCTGCCAGCCGTCGGGCGGCTTTTCGGGCGGGCGGGGGACGAAAATCGCTGAAATAGGGGGTCGCGACCACCCCCGCCTGATTCCCCGCCCCATCCGACTTTCAGACCGCCGTTTCTCCGTGAGCCGATTCAGTACCGCCCGCCGTTGGCGGGACTGGCAGTCGGGACCCTAATCAGCAATTATTGGCATGTTTAATGCCATTTTAGGGTGGCGTTGCGATTTTCAGGGGTTCCCCACGCTAAACACGTCTGCGGGGAACCCCGCTGATGAAACCTGGCGTGAAGCTTGCCGGCTTGCTTGCTCTCAGCTGCAGGTCATTCGGGAAAGCTGCAATTTAAAGGGACAGTATTTGTATGTTGAAGGACCTTGCTGTTGAAGGCTTGGGGCCACTTCTTCAAGGCTTAAGCACAGCTGTGGAAGGTTGGAGCCTCACACACTTCTCCAATGTGATCTCCTGGGAAGCCCCTCTCGCCACCCTCACTCAGCGCTTCCTCAGCGGAGGCAGCTACCAGAAGCATGGGACGCCTTTTCTTCCTTCCCTTCTTGCCATTAGAGGGTCTCCAGCAGCAGAGGCGGCAGCAGCAGAACCAGGAACAGCAGGATGAGCACCAGGAGCACCAGGCTGCTGCTTACTCACCTGAAGCTGCAGAGACCAGAAAGGGCCAGGGCTTGGAAGTGGCTTGAGAGCACCTTGCTGCGCTTGATGGGGCCATGGGGACCCGTATCTGCACTGGCAGTCCTACTCAGAAGGACTTCCATGAAGGTCTGGTTTCTCTGTTCAATTGATGGCCAACGCTCCTCAAGTGATGTCATTATCTTATGAGCACTCACCATGTTTTCCGTACCCTGGCGAGTTATCTCCTCCATGGAGGTTGCCAACCTTTCCATGGTGATGCGTTCCTGCGCCAATGACTCCACAAAGGCTCTGCTCATGGTCGCTATGGACTCCTCCATTCGCTCCGCACTCACAGCGACCCTGGAGACAAAACATGCCAGAGACTCCTGCATCTGTGCATGGAGATCCATCACCTCTTCTCTTGCGGATGGACCCAGAGGCAGAGGGTCGACATGCAGCGCAGCTGAGCTGAGCGGGCAGAGTCCTGCGCCCTCCAATGAGGACTCTCCACTGCTGTCCCTGTCTCCAGAATCTGCTGAGGCTCACTTGTGAGCTGTGAAACACCAGGTGACAACACTACTCTATGTCCCGAAGGTCCCCCCGAGTGAGTGTCTGCGCTGGTGCTGCGTGCGCTTACTTCTGCTGACGCTGCGCCCTCAGAGGTTGGAGCTTCCTCTGAGGAGTCTGGCTGCGCAGCCTCTTCCTCCTCCACAGTGGGGATGGGGGCTCTGGATGGTCCTGTGGGGGAGTAGAGGAAGGAGTTAGAGATATGATGCCAAGGTTCCATGCACATTCGAGTTGACATCTGCTGACACCTGCATCCATGCAGCCTTGGTCTCAGTGGGAGGCCTCTTCCTGCCTGACCTAGGGAAGAGGACCTCCCTGTGGGCCCTAACCCCATCCAATAATGCCTGCAGTGAAGCTTCGTCGAATTTGGAGGCAGCTCGGGGTCTGGCACTGGCCACAGCTGCTGCAAGCTCCTCTGCCATCCTGTATGGTTCGTTTGGAAGCCAACAGAGGAAGCAATGCTTGCTGTGGACCTTGAAAGCACCACGAATGATGATATCATACTGTGGGGCTTTCTGACTAGAAATGGACAATTAGCAAGGCTGTCCACACGCTGGAAATTAATTGGCCACTTGAGGGAAAATTGTGTGCAGCTGGCTGACACATTTTTTGTGTGTCAGAACCCCACATTCGGGGAATCCGACCATTTCCAACACAATCAACAAAATCGTGCCCGTTGTGTGTGTGTCTATATAAAATGGTGTGTGTGTGTCCATATAAAATGATGTCTGTGTTTATATAAAATGGTGTGTGTGTGTCTATATAAAATGGTGTGTGTGTGTCTATATAAAATGGTGTGTGTGTGTTTATATAAAATGGTGTGTGTGTGTCTATATAAAATGGTGTGTGTGTGTTTATATAAAATGGTGTGTGTGTGTTTACATAAAATGATGTGTGTATATCTATATAAAATGGAGTGTGTGTGTCTTTATAAAATGGTGTTTGTTTGGCTATATAAAATGGTGTCTGTGTGTCTATATAAAATGGGGTGTGTGGGTCTATGTAAAATGACGTGTGTGTGTCTATATAAAATGCTGTGTGAGTGTCTATATAAAATGGTGTGTGTGTCGATATAAAATGGTGCCTGTGGGGTCGATTCTCGTGGAGCTGTCAGGCGGGGTTTCAGGCATGGGGGGGGGAAAATCCCGATTTCGGGTGTCCCAACACCATCCCGCCCAAAACCCCGCTCCTCGCAACTTTCAGAGGCAGCGGGTACCTGCCCCGCACTGGGACCCGCCGACGCCAGGCTGGAAGTGATTAGTGCCAATTAACTGCCTGTTAACAGGCAGTTTTTAGCCTAATCCCTACTTTGAGGGGTTTCGTGTGGGTTTCCCGATGGCTCCAAACCATGCCAGGTTAGAGCAGGCGAGCCGTCGGGTTGAAGTAGTTGGAGGTGTTGCGATGTCGGTGCTCAGGTGAGTGATGGGTGCATGAGTGCAAAGGTAAGTGTGTTTGGTGTGTCTAAAGTGTGTAAAGAACTTTTACTTACCTGTACTTACCTTCACAGCCTTTCTTCCTGTAGCCGTCGGGAGCGCATCACTCAGCCGGCACTTAAAGCTGAACAGCTGCGATCTGTGAAAAGTGACAGCCTTCAGCTTTGAGTGCCGATGTGAGTTCTAACTGAGTCTGTGCAGAATGGCTCATGTCAGAACTCAGACTGTCAGTGTTTCACAGCTTCAAACAGCTGTGAAACACTGATATTTCATCTGTCAAGAACTCTTGACAGATGAAATTGCAGTGTGTGACGTCACCTGTTGCCGGGTGGCCCTTAATTGGCCTGCTGAGCCCGCTGGGCGGGCTCAACATGGTCAATCAAGGGAGAATCGCACGGATTGGTCGGACATCGATGTAGGCGGGACTAAAACCCGAAAGTTGTAGTCCCGCCTTCTTCCCGACAGCTTCGGGAAAATCGACCTCTGTGCGTCTATATAAAATGGGGTGTGTGGGTCTATGTAAAATGACGTGTGTGTGTCTATATAAAATGCTGTGTGAGTGTCTATATAAAATGGTGTGTGTGTCTATATAAAATGGTGTGTGTGTCTATATAAAATGGCGTGTGTGTGTGTCTATATAAAATGGTGTGTATGGGCTCGATTTTAACTCGGCTGCGGGGAATTGTCGGGTTCCCCGAATTTGGTGTTTCCCACACGAAACTAAATGGGTGTGTGAGATTGATGCAACTTTAACTCAATTAGCCAATTGATTTCCAACGTGTGGGAACCCTTGGCAAATGAGTATTTCCAGTCAGAAAGTCGCATAATATGACGTCATTATTGCTGCTGCATTTAGGGTCTGCAACAAGCCTTGCTTCTTCTGTAGGATGCCAACCTTTTGGCATTTGCTGATACACTGAGCTGGAAGCAGAATGGCAAGAGAAAGACTGTGGTCTGCACCCCGTTTTGACGACGTTGTCCTGCAGGCTGTAGTGGCAGGAGCAAGAGCTCACAAGGAGGTGCTCTTCCCTTCATCAGGGAGGAAGATGCCTCCCCAGCAGACAAAGGCTGCGTGGCTGCAAGTGGCTTCAGTGCAGGAAGAGATTTCATGACCTTCAGCACACTGGAAAAGTGAGTATGAAGTTCCCATCACTCTCAATCTGATCTCCATTGCCTCTCCTCACCAGCACTCAGCTTTAGCAATCTCTTCCTCCACATCCCACTTGACACTGACACCCATGCACCCTTACCCATTCCCTCTCTCTCTATGCTCACATTCACCTAACTATTCGTCTGTGCAGCCCCCACACTCCCTATCACTCTGATGCTATGAAAACAACTGACAACACACAGGGAGGGCCCTTGGTCTTGCCACCTCACTCCATCTTTGTCTCCTTCTAAGCATCTATGCTATGGATTCTCTACACTCACTCCTTCATTCTCACTCAAACTCCACTTGTCTCCCTCATTGCAGAAAAGAGAGCTCACAATAAAAGAGAACGAGCGAGGAAAGGAAGAGGGCCACCATCAGTAGCCCAACTCATCCCCTGGGAGGAGGCGGTCCTGGAGATCATAGGACTGGAGGATGAGGCGCAAGTGGGGGACAGACAGATGGGTGCATCACAGCAAGCTGGTGATAGAATAGTTTTCCATCTCTCTCATTGACATTGCATGAGTCGCTGATAATGATTCTGAAGCTACAACAGATGGACCTATGATCATCTGCAATATGCAATGTGCATGTAACCTTGACCTCACATCTCTAACTCTTTTGTTCACTCCCCCACAGGACCATCAAGAGCCCCCGTCCCCATCGTCCAGGAGGAAGAGCCTGAGCTTTCAGACTCCTCAGAGGAATCTGCAACTTCTGAGGGCGCAGCGTCAGCAGAATTCAGCGCAGCCAGCACCAGCGCAGACGCTCACACCTCGGTGGGACCTTCGGGACATAGAGTAGTGTTGTCACCTGATGTATCACAGCTCACAAGTGAGCATCAGCAGATTGTGGAGACAGGGACAGCAGTGGAGAGTGCTAGTCAGAGGGCGCAGGACTCTGCCAGCTTGGCTCAGCTGCATGTCGACCCTCTGCCTCTGGGTCCATCCATAAGATCAGTGGGGCTGGAGCTCCAGGAACAGATGCAGGAATCTCTGGCAGGTTTTGTCTCCAGGGTCGATGTGAGTGTGGAGCGAATGGAGGAGTCCATAGCGAACATGAGCAGAGCCTTTGTGGAGTCATTGGCACATGAACGCATCACCATGGAAAGGATGGCAACCTCCATGGAGGAGATAAGTCGCCAGGGTCTGGAAAACATGGTGAGTGTTCATAATAGAATGACATCTCTTGCGGAGCGATGGGCATCTATTGAACAGAGAAAGCAGACTTTCATGGAAGTCCTTCTGAGTAGGACTGCCAGTGCAGATACAGGTCCCCATGGCCCCCTGATGTGTAGCAAGGTGCTCTCAGACCAATTCCAAGTGCTGGCCCCTTCTGGCCTGTGCAGCTTCAGGTGGGTGAGCAGCAGCCTGGCACTCCTGTTGCTGCTGCTGTTGTTCCTGGTTCTGCTGGTGGCACGGCTGGTGTTCGAGCTCATCTAATTGCCAGAAGGGAAGGAAATAAATGGCTCCCATGCTTCTGGTATATGCCTCCGTTTAGGAAATGCTGAGTGAGGGTGGCAAGAGGGGTTTCCCAGGAGTTCACACTGGAGATGTGCGTGAGGCTTCAACCTTCCACAGGTTTGGTTAAGCCTGGTAAAATTTGCCCCAGGCCTGAAACAACAAAGTCCTGCCACCTGCAAATGATGACTGATCAAATCTCCTCTTTAATGGTTGACCTGCAGCTGATAGACAGCAAGCCAATAGTGCTCACGCCAGGTTACACAGGCATGATCCCCACCAGGCATGTTTTATGTGGGAAAAGGGTTAAAAATGCAAGGGCCTGTTAAAATGGGATTATAAAGGCCAATTATTGCTGATTAAGGGCCTTATAGACCAGTCCCGCCTGTTGGAGGCGGGGCTGATTCGGGACCATCAGACACGCCAGGGTTAAAATGGCTCGGGGTCGGGAACCAGGCGGGGGGGATCCCAACCCCCAGTTTTTGTGAGTTTAACCCCCACACGCCTCAAAGCCCACCTCACGGCTGAGTTCAAATCGACCCCTATGTCTGTATAAAATGGTGTGTGTGTGACAAAGGGGTTGATTTTCAGTGTGCCGTGAGGCGGGCTTTTAGGCGTGTGGGGGGCTAAAATCCTGAATTCGGGTGTCCCGACACCATCCCGCCCAAAACCCGTCTCCACGTAAGTTTCAAAGGAGGCGGGTACCCGCCCCGCACTGGGACTCACCGACACGAGGCAGGAAGGGATTAGTGCCAATTAACTGCCTGTTAACAGGTAGTTAACAGGCAGTTTTTAGCCTAATCCATATTTTGAGGGGTGCCGTGTGGGATTCCCGATGGCTCCAAACCACGCCAAGTTAGAGCAGGCAGGCCGTCGGGTTGAAGGAATTGGAGGGGTCGCGATGTCGGTGTTCAGGTGAGTGATGGGTGCATGAGTGCAAAGGTAAGTGTGTTTGGTGTGTCTAAAGAGTGTAAAGAAGTTTAAATTACCTGTACTTACCTTAACAGCCTTTCTATCTCTGGGTTTCGGGAGTCCATCACTCAGCCGGCACTGAAAGCAAAATGGCTGCGAGCTGTCAAAAGTGACAGCCTGCAGCTTTCACTGCCGGTGTGAGTACTAACTGAGTCTGTGTAGAAGGACTCAGGTTAGAAGTCAGACTGTCAGTGTTTGACAGCTTCAAACAGCTCTGAAACACTGATATTTCATCTGTCAAGACCTCTTGACAGATGAAATTTCAGTCTGTGACGTCACCTGTTGCCAGGTGGTCCTTAATTGGCCTGCTGAGCCTGCTGGGCGGGCTCAACAAGGTCAATCAAGGGAAAATCACGTAGATTGGCCGGACGTCGATGTAGGCGGGTCAAAAACCTGAAAGTTGTAGTCCCGCCTCCTTCCTGACAGCTTAATGAAAATCGACCCCTATATAAAATGGTCTGTGTGTCCATATAAAATGGTCTGTGTGTGTTTATATAAAATGGTGTGTGTGTGTACATATAAAATGGTGTGTGTATGTCTGTATAAAATGGTGTGTGTGTGTCTATATAAAATGGTGTGTGTGTGTCTATATAAAATGATGTGTGTTTCTCTATATAATATGCTGTGTGCATCTATATAAAATGGTGTGTGTGTCTCTATATAAGATGCTGCATGTGTCTATATAAAATAGTGTGTGTGTCTACATAAAATGGCGTGTGTGTGTCTATATAAAATGGTGTGAGTGTGTGTCTTAGTAAAATGGTGTGTGTGCTTATATAAAATGGTGTGAGTTTGTTTATATAAAATGCTGTGTGTATGGGCTAGATTTTCGTGGAGCTGTCAGGCGGGCATTCAGGTGTGTGGAGGGGGAAAATCCCAAATTTGGGGGTCCTGACACAATCCCGCCCAAAACCCCGCCCCACGTAAGTTTCAGGGGCGGCGGGTACCCGCCCCGCACTGGGCCCGCCGAAACCAGGCGGTAATGGATTAGTGCCAATTAACTGCCTGTTAACAGGTAGTTAAGAGGCAGTTTTTAGACTAATCCCTATTTTGAGGGGTTTCGTGTGGGTTTCCCGACGGCTCCAAACCACGCCAGGTTAGAGCAGGCGGGCCGTCGGGTTGAAGGGGTCGCGATGTCGGTGCTCAGGTGAGTGATGGGTGCATGAGTGTAAAGGTAAGTGTGTTTGGTGTGTCTAAAGTGTGTAAAGAACTTTTACTTACCTGTACTTACCTTAACGGCCTTTCTTCCTGTAGCCGTCGGGAGTGCATCACTCAGCCAGAACTTAAAGCTGAATGGCTGCGATCTGTCAAAAGTGACAGCCTTCAGATTTGAGTGCCGGTGAGAGTTCTAACTGAGTCAGTGCAGGAGGACTCACGGTAGAACCCAAACTGTCAGTGTTTGACAGCTTTAAACAGCTGTGAAACACTAATATTTCATCTGTCAAGAACTCTTGACAGATGAAATTTCAGTCTGTGACGTCACCTGTTGCTGGGTGGCCCTTAATTGGCCTGCTGAGCCCTCTGGGCAGGCTCAACAAGGTCAATCAAGGGAAAATCGCGCGGATTGGCTGGTCATCGAAGTAGGCTGGTCAAAAACCCGAAAGGGGAAGTGCCGCCTTCTTCCTGACAGGGTCGGGAAAATCTACCCCTATGTGTCTATATAAAATGCTGTGTGTGTGTCTATATAAAATGGTGTGTGTGCATCTATATAAAATGTTGTGTGTGTCTATATAAAATGGCGTGTGTTAGTCTGTATAAAATGGTGTGTGTGTGTCTATATAAAATGGTGTGTGTGTGTACATATAAAATGGTGTGTCTGTGTACATATAAAATGGTGTGTGTGTATCCATATAAAATGGAGTGTGTGTGTCTATATAAAATGATGTGTGTGTGTCTAAATAAAATGGTGTGTGTTTCTCTATATAACATGCTGTGTGTCTATATAAAATGGTGTGTGTGTCTGTATAAAATTATGTGTGTGTGTCTTAATAAAATGGTGTGTGTGACTATATAAAATGGTGTGTGTGTCCATCAAAAATGGTGTGTGTATGTCTATATAAAATGGTGTGCGTCTGTGTCCATATAAAATGGTGTGCGTGTGTCTCTATAAAATGCTGTGTGTGTGTCTATATGAAATGCTGTATGTGTGTCTATATAAAGTGGTGTGTGTGTGTCTATATAAAATGGTGTGTGTGTCCATATAAAATGGTGTGTGTGTGTTTCTATAATATGGTGTGTGTGTGTCTATAAAAAATGATGTGTGTGTCTATATAAAATGGTGTGTATCTGTGTCCATATAAAATGGTGTGTGTGTATCTCTATAAAATGGTGTGTGTGTGTCTCTGTAAAATGCTGTGTGTGTCTATATAAAATGGTGTGTGTGTGTCTCTATAAAATGGTGTGTGTGCGTCTCTATAATATGATGTGTGTGTGTCTATAAAAAATGATGTGTGTGTCTATATAAAATGGTGTGTGTGTGTCTGTATAAAATGTTGTGTGTGTCTTAATAAAATGGTGTGTGTGACGATATAAAATGGCGTGTGTGCCCATATCAAATGTTGTGTGTGTGTCAATATAAAATGGTGTGTGTGTCCATATAAAATGGTGTGTGTGTGTCTATAAAAAATGGCGTGTGTGTCTATATAATATGGTGTGTGTACCTATATAAAATGGTGTGAGTATGTCGATATAAAATGGTGTTTGTGTCTATATAATATGGTGTGTGTATGTCTGTATAAAATGGTGTGTGTCTCTATAAAATGGTGTGTGTGTGTGCCTATATAAAATGGTGTGTGTGTGCCCATATAAAATGGTGTGTGTTTCTATATAATATGGCGTGTGTATGTCTGTATAAAAGTGTGTGTGTGACTATATAAAATGGTGTGTGTGTCCATATAAAATGGTGTGTGTGTGTCTATATAAAATGGGGTCTGTGTGTACATATAAAATGGTGTGCGTGCGTCTATATAAAATGGTGTGTGTGCCTATATAAAATGGTGTGTGTGTCTATATAAAATGGGGTTTGTGTCTATATAATATGGCGTGTGTATGTCTATAAATAATGGTGTGTGTGTGTCCATATAAGATGGTGTGTGTGTCTATATAAAATGGCGTGTGTGTCTATATAAAATGGTGTGTGTGCCTATATAAAATGGTGTGAGTATATCTATATAAAATGGTGTTTCTGTCTATATAATATGGCGTGTGTATGTCTGTATAAAATGGTGTGTGTGTGTCTATATAAAATGGTGTGTATGTGTCTATATAAGATGGTGTGTGTGTACATATAAAATGGTGTGTGTCTTTATAAAATGGTGTGTGTGTGTCTCTATAAAATGCTGTGTGTGTGTCTATATAAAATGCTGTGTGTGTGTCTATATAAAATGGTGTGTGTGTCTATATA
>NW_028226702.1:0-27540 GCF_052327205.1 Somniosus microcephalus
GAGAGAGAGCGAGCGATTGGGGGAAAGAGAGAGAGCGAGCGACTGGGGGAAGAGAGAGAGCGAGCGACTGGGGGGAAGAGGGAGAGCGAGCGACTGGGGGGAAGAGAGAGAGCGAGCGACGGGGGGGAAGAGAGAGAGCGAGCGATTGGGGGGAAGAGAGAGAGCGAGCGACTGGGGGCAAGAGAGAGAGCAAGCGACTGGGGGAAGAGAGAGAGCGAGCGACTGAGGGGAAGAGAGAGATCGAGCGACTGGGGGGATGAGAGAGAGCGAGCGACTCGGGGGGAAGAGAGAGAGCGAGCGACTGGGGGGAAGAGAGAGAGAGAGCGACTGGGGGAAGAGAGAAAGCGAGCGACTGGGGGGAAGATAGAGAGCGAGCGACTGGGGGGAAGAGAGAGAGAGAGCGACTGGGGGGATGAGAGAGAGCGAGCGACTCGGGGGGAAGAGAGAGAGCGAGCGACTGGGGGGAAGAGAGAGAGAGAGCGACTGGGGGGAAGAGAGAAAGCGAGCGACTGGGGGGAAGAGAGAGAGCGAGCGACTGGGGGGAAGAGAGAGAGAGAGCTACGGGGGGGAAGAGAGAGAGCGAGCGATTGGGGGGAAGAGAGAGAGCGAGCGACTGGGGGCAAGAGAGAGAGCGAGCGACTGGGGGGAAGAGAGAGAGCGAGCGACTGGCGGGAAGAGAGAGAGAAAGCGACTGGGGCGAAGAGAGAGAGCGAGCGACTGGGGGGAAGAGACAGAGCGAGCGATTGGGGGGGGAGAGAGATAGCGAGCGACTGGGGGGATGAGAGAGAGCGAGCGACTGGGTGGAAGAGAGAGCAAGCGACTGGGGGGAAGAGAGAGAGCGACTGGAGGAAGAGAGAGAGCGACTGGGGGAAGAGAGAGAGCGAGCGACTTGGGGGAAGAGAAAGAGCGCGCGACTGGGGGGAAGAGAGAGAGCGAGCGACTGGGGAGAAGAGAGAGAACGAGCGACTAGGGGGATGAGAGAGAGCGAGCGACTCGGGGGGAAGAGAGAGAGCGAGCGACTGGGGGGAAGAGAGAGAGAGAGCGACTGGGGGGAAGAGAGAAAGCGAGTGACTGGGGGGAAGAGAGAGAGCGAGCGACTGGGGGGAAGAGAGAGAGAGAGCGACGGGGGGGAAGAGAGAGAGCGAGCGATTGGGGGGAAGAGAGAGAGCGAGCGACTGGGGGCAAGAGAGAGAGCGAGCGACTGGGGGGAAGAGAGAGAGCGAACGACTGGGGGAATGAGAGAGAGCGAGCGACTGGGGGGAAGAGAGAGAGCGAGTGACTGGGGGGAAGAGAGAGAGCGAGCGACTGGGGGGAAGGGAGAGAGCGAGCGAATGGGGGGAAGAGAGAGAGCGAGCGACTGGGAGAAGAGAGAGAACGAGTGACTGGGGGGGAAGAGAGAGAGCGAGCGACTGTGGGGAAGAGAGAGAGCGAGCGACTGGGGGAAGAGAGAGCAAGCGACTGGGGGGAAGAGAGAGAGCGACTGGGGGAAGAGAGAGGTGGGGGGTAGAGAGAGAGCGAGCGACTGGGGGGAAGAGAGAGAGCGAGCGACTGGGGGAAGAGAGAGAACGAACGACTGGGGGGAAGAGATAGAGCGAGCGACTGGGTGGAAGAGAGAGAGCGAGCGACTTGGGGGAAGAGAGAGAGCGAGCGACTGGGGGGAAGAGAGAGAGCGAGCGACTGGGGGGAAGAGAGAGAGCGAGCGACTGGGGGGAAGAGAGAGAGAGAGCGACTGGGGGGGAAGAGAGAGAGCGAGCGAATGGGGGGGAAGAGAGAGAACGAGCGACTGGTGGGAAGAGAGAGAGCGAGCGACTGGGGGGAAGAGAGAGAGCGAGCGATTGGGGGAAGAGAGAGAGCGAGCGACTGGGGGAAGAGAGAGAGCGAGCGACTGGGGGAAAGAGAGACAGCGAGCCACTGGGGGGAAGAGAGAGAGCGAGAGACTGGTGGGAAGAGAGAGAGCGAGAGACTGGGGGGACGAGAGAGAGTGAGCGACGGGGGAAGAGAGAGAGCGAGCGACTGCGGGGAAGAGAGAGAGAGAGCGACTGGGCGGAAGAGCGAGAGAGCGAGCGACTGGGGGGAAGAGAGAGAGCGAGTGACTGGGGGTAAAAGAGAGAGCGAGCGACTGAGGGGAAGAGAGAGATCGAGCGACTGGGGGGAAGAGAGAGAGCAAGCGACTGGGGGGAAGAGAGAGAGCGAGCGACTGGGGGGAAGAGAGAGAGCGAGCGACTGGGGGGAAGAGAGAGAGCGAGCGACTGGGGAGAGAGAGAGAGCGAGCGACTGGGGGGAAGAGAGAGCGAGCGACTGGGGGGAAGAGAGCGCGAGCGACTGGGGGGAAGAGAGAGAGCGACTGGGGGAAGAGAGAGAGCGACTGGGGGAAGAGAGAAAGCGAGCGACTGGGGGGAAGAGAGAGAGCGAGTGACTGGGGTAAGAGAGAGAACGAGCGACTGGGGGAAAGAGAGAGAGCGAGCGACTGGGGGGAAGAGAGAGAGCGAGCGACTGGGGGGAATAGAGAGTGCGAGCGACTGGGGGGAAGAGAGAGAGCAAGCGACTGGGGGGAAGAGAGAGAGCGAGCGACTGGGGGGAAGAGGGAGAGCGAGCGACTGGGGGGAAGAGAGAGAGCGAGCGACTGGGGGGCAGAGAGAGAGCGAGCCACTGGGGGGAAGAGAGAGAGCGAGAGACAGGTGGGAAGAGAGAGAGCGAGAGACTGGGGGGAAGAGAGAGAGTGAGCGATGGGGGAAGAGAGAGAGCGAGCGACTGCGGGGAAGAGAGAGAGAGAGCGACTGGGCGGAAGAGAGAGAGAGCGAGCGACTGGGGGGAAGGGAGAGAGCGAGCGACTGGGGGGAAGAGAGAGAGCGAGCGACTGAGGGGAAGAGAGAGATCGAGCGACTGGGGGGATGAGAGAGAGCGAGCGACTCGGGGGGAAGAGAGAGAGCGAGCGACTGGGGGGAAGAGAGAGAGAGAGCGACTGGGGGGAAGAGAGAAAGCGAGCGACTGGGGGGAAGAGAGAGAGCGAGCGACTGGGGGGAAGAGAGAGAGAGAGCGACGGGGGGGAAGAGAGAGAGCGAGCGATTGGGGGGAAGAGAGAGAGCGAGCGACTGGGGGCAAGAGAGAGAGCGAGCGACTGGGGGGAAGAGAGAGAGCGAGCGACTGGCGGGAAGAGAGAGAGCGAGCGACTGGGGCGAAGAGAGAGAGCGAGCGACTGGGGGGAAGAGACAGAGCGAGCGATTGGGGGGGAGAGAGATAGCGAGCGACTGGGGGGATGAGAGAGAGCGAGCGACTGGGTGGAAGAGAGAGCAAGCGACTGGGGGGAAGAGAGAGAGCGACTGGAGGAAGAGAGAGAGCGACTGGGGGAAGAGAGAGAGCGAGCGACTTGGGGGAAGAGAAAGAGCGCGCGACTGGGGGGAAGAGAGAGAGCGAGCGACTGGGGGGAAGAGAGAGAACGAGCGACTAGGGGGATGAGAGAGAGCGAGCGACTCAGGGGGAAGAGAGAGAGCGAGCGACTGGGGGGAAGAGAGAGAGAGAGCGACTGGGGGGAAGAGAGAAAGCGAGCGTCTGGGGGGAAGAGAGAGAGCGAGCGGCTGGGGGGAAGAGAGAGAGAGAGCGACGGGGGGGAAGAGAGAGAGCGAGCGATTGGGGGGAAGAGAGAGAGCGAGCGACTGGGGGCAAGAGAGAGAGCGAGCGACTGGGGGGAAGAGAGAGAGCGAACGACTGGGGGAATGAGAGAGAGCGAGCGACTGGGGGGCAGAGAGAGAGCGAGTGACTGGGGGGAAGAGAGAGAGCGAGTGACTGGGGGGAAGGGAGAGAGCGAGCGAATGGGGGAAGAGAGAGAGCGAGCGACTGGGAGAAGAGAGAGAGCGAGTGACTGGGGGGAAGAGAGAGAGCGAGCGACTGTGGGGAAGAGAGAGAGCGAGCGACTGGGGGGAAGAGAGAGCGAGCGACTGGGGGGAAGAGAGAGAGTGACTGGGGGGAAGAGATAGGTGGGGGGAAGAGAGAGAGCGAGCGACTGGGGGGAAGAGAGAGAGGGAGCGACTGGGGGGAAGAGAGAGAACGAACGACTGGGGGGAAGAGATAGAGCGAGCGACTGGGTGGAAGAGAGAGAGCGAGCGACTGGGGGGAAGAGAGAGAGCGAGCGACTGGGGGGAAGAGAGAGAGCGAGTGACTGGGGGGAAGAGAGAGAGCGAGCGACTGGGGGGAAGAGAGAGAGCGAGCGACTGGGGGGGAAGAGAGAGAACGAGCGACTGGTGGGAAGAGAGAGAGCGAGCGACTGGGGGGAAGAGAGAGAGCGAGCGATTGGGGGGAAGAGAGAGAGCGAGCGACTGGGGGAAGAGAGAGAGCGAGCGACTGGGGGGAAGAGGGAGAGTGAGTGACTGGGGGGAAGAGAGAGAGCGAGCGACTGGGGGAAAGAGAGAGAGCGACCCACTGGGGGGAAGAGAGAGAGCGAGAGACTGGTGGGAAGAGAGAGAGCGAGAGACTGGGGGGACGAGAGAGAGTGAGCGACGGGGGAAGAGAGAGAGCGAGCGACTGCGGGGAAGAGAGAGAGAGAGCGACTGGGCGGAAGAGAGAGAGAGCGAGCGACTGGGGGGAAGAGAGAGAGCGAGCGACTGGGGGTAAAAGAGAGAGCGAGCGACTGAGGGGAAGAGAGAGATCGAGCGACTGGGGGGAAGAGAGAGAGCAAGCGACTGGGGGGAAGAGAGAGAGCGAGCGACTGGGGGGAAGAGAGAGAGCGAGCGACTGGGGGGAAGAGAGAGAGCGAGCGACTGGGGGGAAGAGAGAGAGCGAGCGACTGGGGGGAAGAGAGAGAGCGAGCGACTGGGGGGAAGAGAGAGATCGAGCGACTGGGGGGAAGAGAGAGAGCAAGCGACTGGGGGGAAGAGAGAGCGAGCGACTGGGGGGAAGAGAGCGCGAGCGACTAGGGTGAAGAGAGAGAGCGACTGGGGGAAGAGAGAGAGCGACTGGGGGAAGAGAGAAAGCGAGCGACTGGGGGGAAGAGAGAGAGCGAGTGACTGGGGTAAGAGAGAGAACGAGCGACTGGGGGAAAGAGAGAGAGCGAGCGACTGGGGGGAAGAGAGAGAGCGAGCGACTGGGGGGAATAGAGAGTGCGAGCGACTGGGGGAAGAGAGAGAGCAAGCGACTGGGGGGAAGAGAGAGAGCGAGCGACTGGGGGGAAGAGGGAGAGCGAGCGACTGGAGGGAAGAGAGAGAGCGAGCGACTGGGGGGCAGAGAGAGAGCGAGCCACTGGGGGGAAGAGAGAGAGCGAGAGACTGGTGGGAAGAGAGAGAGCGAGAGACTGGGGGGAAGAGAGAGAGTGAGCGACGGGGGAAGAGAGAGAGCGAGCGACTGCGGGGAAGAGAGAGAGAGAGCGACTGGGGGGAAGAGAGAGAACGAGCGACTGGGGGGAAGAGATAGAGCGTGCGACTGGGTGGAAGAGAGAGAGCGAGCGACTGGGGGGAAGAGAGCGAGCGAGCGACTGGGGGGAAGAGAGAGAGCGAGCGACTGGGGGGAAGAGAGAGAGCGAGCGACTGGGGGAAGAGAGAGAGCGAGCGACTGGGGGGAAGAGAGAGAGCGAGCGACTGGGGGGAAAGAGAGAGAACGAGCGACTGGGGGGAAGAGAGAGAGCGAGCGACTGGGGGGAAGAGAGAGAGCGAGCGATTGGAGGGAAGAGAGAGAGCGAGCGACTGGGGTAAGAGAGAGAGCGAGCGACTGGGGGAAGAGGGAGAGCGAGCGACTGGGGGGAAGAGAGAGAGCGAGCGACCGGGGGGAAGAGAGAGAGAGAGCCACTGGGGGGAAGAGAGAGAGCGAGAGACTGGTGGGAAGAGAGAGAGCGAGAGACTGGGGGGAAGAGAGAGAGTGAGCGACGGGGGAAGAGAGAGAGCGAGCGACTGCGGGGAAGAGAGAGAGCGACTGGGGGAAGAGAGAGAGCGACTGGGGGAAGAGAGAGAACGAGCGACTGGGGGGAAGAGAGAGAGCGAGCAACTGGGGGGAATAGAGAGAGCGAGCGACTGGGGGGAAGAGAGAGAGCTAGCGACTTGGGGGAAGAGAGAGAGCGAGCGACTGGGGGGAAGAGAGAGTGCGAGCGACTGGGGGAAGAGAGAGAGCAAGCGACTGGTGGGAAGAGTGAGGGCGAGCGACTGGGGGGAAGAGAGAGAGCGAGCGACTGGGGGAAGAGAGATAGTGAGCGACTGGGGGGAAGAGAGAGAGCGACTGGGGGAAGAGAGAGAGCGACTGGGGGAGGAGAGAGAACGAGCGACTGGGGGGAAGAGAGAGAGCGAGCAACTGGGGGGAATAGAGAGAGCGAGCGACTGGGGTGAAGAGAGAGAGCGAGCGACTGGGGGGAAGAGAGATAGCGAGCGACTGGGGGGAAGAGAGAGAGCGAGCGACTGGGGGGAAGAGAGAGAGCGAGTGACTGGGGGGAAGAGAGAGAGCGAGCGACTGGGGGGAAGGGAGAGAGCAAGCGAATGGGGGAAGAGAGAGAGCGAGCGACTGGGAGAAGAGGGAGAGCGAGTGACTGGGGGGAAGAGAGAGAGCGAGCGACTGTGGGGAAGAGAGAGAGCGAGCGACAGGGGGCAAGAGAGAGCGAGCGACTGGGGGGAAGAGAGAGAGCGACTGGGGGGAAGAGATAGGTGGGGGGAAGAGAGAGAGCGAGCGACTGGGGGGAAGAGAGAGAGCGAGCGACTGGGGGGTAGAGAGAGAACGAACGACTGGGGGGAAGAGATAGAGCGAGCGACTGGGTGGAAGAGAGAGAGCGAGCGACTGGGGGGAAGAGAGAGAGCGAGCGACTGGGGGGAAGAGAGAGAGCGAGCGACTGGGGGGAAGAGAGAGAGCGAGCGACTGGGGGGGAAGAGAGAGAACGAGCGACTGGTGGGAAGAGAGAGAGCGAGCGACTGGGGGGAAGAGAGAGAGCGAGCGATTGGGGGGAAGAGAGAGAGCGAGCGACTGGGGGAAGAGAGAGAGCGAGCGACTGGGGGGAAGAGGGAGAGTGAGTGACTGGGGGGAAGAGAGAGAGCGAGCGACTGGGGGAAAGAGAGAGAGCGAGCCACTGGGGGGAAGAGAGAGAGCGAGAGACTGGTGGGAAGAGAGAGAGCGAGAGACTGGGGGGACGAGAGAGAGTGAGCGACGGGGGAAGAGAGAGAGCGAGCGACTGCGGGGAAGAGAGAGAGAGAGCGACTGGGCGGAAGAGAGAGAGAGCGAGCGACTGGGGGGAAGAGAGAGAGCGAGCGACTGGGGGTAAAAGAGAGAGCGAGCGACCGAGGGGAAGAGAGAGATCGAGCGACTGGGGGGAAGAGAGAGAGCAAGCGACTGGGGGGAAGAGAGAGAGCGAGCGACTGGGGGGAAGAGAGAGAGCGAGCGACTGGGGGGAAGAGAGAGAGCGAGCGACTGGGGAGAAGAGAGAGAGCGAGCGACTGGGGGGAAGAGAGAGATCGAGCGACTGGGGAGAAGAGAGAGAGCAAGCGACTGGGGGGAAGAGAGAGCGAGCGACTGGGGGGAAGAGAGCGCGAGCGACTGGGGGGAAGAGAGAGAGCGACTGGGGGAAGAGAGAGAGCGACTGGGGGAAGAGAGAAAGCGAGCGACTGGGGGGAAGAGAGAGACCGAGTGACTGGGGTAAGAGAGAGAACGAGCGACTGGGGGAAAGAGAGAGAGCGAGCGACTGGGGGGAAGAGAGAGAGCGAGCGACTGGGGGGAATAGAGAGTGCGAGCGACTGGGGGAAGAGAGAGAGCAAGCGACTGGGGGGAAGAGAGAGAGCGAGCGACTGGGGGGAAGAGGGAGAGCGAGCGACTGGAGGGAAGAGAGAGAGCGAGCGACTGGGGGGCAGAGAGAGAGCGAGCCACTGGGGGGAAGAGAGAGAGCGAGAGACTGGTGGGAAGAGAGAGAGCGAGAGACTGGGGGGAAGAGAGAGAGTGAGCGACGGGGGAAGAGAGAGAGCGAGCGACTGCGGGGAAGAGAGAGAGAGAGCGACTGGGGGGAAGAGAGAGAACGAGCGACTGGGGGAAGAGATAGAGCGTGCGACTGCGTGGAAGAGAGAGAGCGAGCGACTGGGGGGAAGAGAGCGAGCGAGCGACTGGGGGGAAGAGAGAGAGCGAGCGACTGGGGGGAAGAGAGAGAGCGAGCGACTGGGGGGAAGAGAGAGAGCGAGCGACTGGGGGGAAAGAGAGAGAACGAGCGACTGGGGGGAAGAGAGAGAGCGAGCGACTGGGGGGAAGAGAGAGAGCGAGCGATTGGAGGGAAGAGAGAGAGCGAGCGACTGGGTTAAGAGAGAGAGCGAGCGACTGAGGGGAAGAGGGAGAGCGAGCGACTGGGGGGAAGAGAGAGAGCGAGCGACCGGGGGGAAGAGAGAGAGAGAGCCACTGGGGGGAAGAGAGAGAGCGAGAGACTGGTGGGAAGAGAGAGAGCGAGAGACTGGGGGGAAGAGAGAGAGTGAGCGACGGGGGAAGAGAGAGAGCGAGCGACTGCGGGGAAGAGAGAGAGCGACTGGGGGAAGAGAGAGAACGAGCGACTGGGGGGAAGAGAGAGAGCGAGCAACTTGGGGGAATAGAGAGAGCGAGCGACTGGGGGGAAGAGAGAGAGCTAGCGACTTGGGGGAAGAGAGAGAGCGAGCGACTGGGGGGAAGAGAGAGTGCGAGCGACTGGGGGGAAGAGAGAGAGCAAGCGACTGGGGGGAAGAGTGAGGGCGAGCGACTGGGGGGAAGAGAGAGAGCGAGCGACTGGGGGGAAGAGAGATAGTGAGCGACTGGGGGGAAGAGAGAGAGCGACTGGGGGAAGAGAGAGAGCGACTGGGGGAGGAGAGAGAACGAGCGACTGGGGGAAGAGAGAGAGCGAGCAACTGGGGGGAATAGAGAGAGCGAGCGACTGGGGTGAAGAGAGAGAGCGAGCGACTGGGGGGAAGAGAGATAGCGTGCGACTGGGGGGAAGAGAGAGAGCGAGCGACTGGGGGGAAGCGAGATAGCGAACGACTGGGGGGAAGAAGGAGAGCGACTGGGGGAAGAGAGAGAGCGACTGGGGGAAGAGAGAGAACGAGCGACTTGGGGGAAGAGAGAGAGCGAGCAACTGGGGGGAATAGAGAGTGCGAGCGACTGGGGTGAAGAGAGAGAGCGAGCGACTGGGGGGAAGTGACAGATCGAGCGACTGGCGGGAAGAGAGAGAGCGAGCGACTGGGGGGAAGAGAGAGAGCGAGCGACTGGGGGGAAGAGAGAGAGCGAGCGGGAAGAGAGAGAGCGAGCGACTGGGGGAACAGAAAGAGCGAGCGACTGGGGGGTAGAGAGAGAGCGAGAGACTGGGGGGAAGAGAGAGAGCGAGCGACTGGGGGGAAGAGAGAGAGCGAGCGACTGGGGGGAAGAGAGAGAGCGAGCGACTGGCGGGAAGAGAGAGAGAGAGCGACTGGGACGAAGAGAGAGAGCGAGCGACTGGGGGGAAGAGACAGAGCGAGCGACTGGGGGGAAGAGAGAGCGAGCGACTGGGGGGAAGAGAGAGAGTGACTGGGGGGAAGAGATAGGTGGGGGGAAGAGAGAGAGCGAGCGACTGGGGGGAAGAGAGAGAGCGAGCGACTGGGGGGAAGAGAGAGAACGAACGACTGGGGGGAAGAGATAGAGCGAGCGACTGGGTGGAAGAGAGAGAGCGAGCGACTGGGGGGAAGAGAGAGAGCGAGCGATTGGGGGGAAGAGAGAGAGCGAGCGACTGGGGGAAGAGAGAGAGCGAGCGACTGGGGGGAAGAGGGAGAGTGAGTGACTGGGGGGAAGAGAGAGAGCGAGCGACTGGGGGAAAGAGAGAGAGCGAGCCACTGGGGGGAAGAGAGAGAGCGAGAGACTGGTGGGAAGAGAGAGAGCGAGAGACTGGGGGGACGAGAGAGAGTGAGCGACGGGGGAAGAGAGAGAGCGAGCGACTGCGGGGAAGAGAGAGAGAGAGCGACTGGGCGGAAGAGAGAGAGAGCGAGCGACTGGGGGGAAGAGAGAGAGCGAGCGACTGGGGGTAAAAGAGAGAGCGAGCGACTGAGGGGAAGAGAGAGATCGAGCGACTGGGGGGAAGAGAGAGAGCAAGCGACTGGGGGGAAGAGAGAGAGCGAGCGACTGGGGGGAAGAGAGAGAGCGAGCGACTGGGGGGAAGAGAGAGAGCGAGCGACTGGGGGGAAGAGAGAGAGCGAGCGACTGGGGGGAAGAGAGAGAGCGAGCGACTGGGGGGAAGAGAGAGATCGAGCGACTGGGGGGAAGAGAGAGAGCAAGCGACTGGGGGGAAGAGAGAGCGAGCGACTGGGGGGAAGAGAGCGCGAGCGACTAGGGTGAAGAGAGAGAGCGACTGGGGGAAGAGAGAGAGCGACTGGGGGAAGAGAGAAAGCGAGCGACTGGGGGGAAGAGAGAGAGCGAGTGACTGGGGTAAGAGAGAGAACGAGCGACTGGGGGAAAGAGAGAGAGCGAGCGACTGGGGGGAAGAGAGAGAGCGAGCGACTGGGGGGAATAGAGAGTGCGAGCGACTGGGGGAAGAGAGAGAGCAAGCGACTGGGGGGAAGAGAGAGAGCGAGCGACTGGGGGGAAGAGGGAGAGCGAGCGACTGGAGGGAAGAGAGAGAGCGAGCGACTGGGGGGCAGAGAGAGAGCGAGCCACTGGGGGGAAGAGAGAGAGCGAGAGACTGGTGGGAAGAGAGAGAGCGAGAGACTGGGGGGAAGAGAGAGAGTGAGCGACGGGGGAAGAGAGAGAGCGAGCGACTGCGGGGAAGAGAGAGAGAGAGCGACTGGGGGGAAGAGAGAGAACGAGCGACTGGGGGGAAGAGATAGAGCGTGCGACTGGGTGGAAGAGAGAGAGCGAGCGACTGGGGGGAAGAGAGCGAGCGAGCGACTGGGGGGAAGAGAGAGAGCGAGCGACTGGGGGGAAGAGAGAGAGCGAGCGACTGGGGGGAAGAGAGAGAGCGAGCGACTGGGGGGAAAGAGAGAGAACGAGCGACTGGGGGGAAGAGAGAGAGCGAGCGACTGGGGGGAAGAGAGAGAGCGAGCGATTGGAGGGAAGAGAGAGAGCGAGCGACTGGGGTAAGAGAGAGAGCGAGCGACTGGGGGAAGAGGGAGAGCGAGCGACTGGGGGGAAGAGAGAGAGCGAGCGACCGGGGGGAAGAGAGAGAGAGAGCCACTGGGGGGAAGAGAGAGAGCGAGAGACTGGTGGGAAGAGAGAGAGCGAGAGACTGGGGGGAAGAGAGAGAGTGAGCGACGGGGGAAGAGAGAGAGCGAGCGACTGCGGGGAAGAGAGAGAGCGACTGGGGGAAGAGAGAGAGCGACTGGGGGAAGAGAGAGAACGAGCGACTGGGGGGAAGAGAGAGAGCGAGCAACTGGGGGGAATAGAGAGAGCGAGCGACTGGGGGGAAGAGAGAGAGCTAGCGACTTGGGGGAAGAGAGAGAGCGAGCGACTGGGGGGAAGAGAGAGTGCGAGCGACTGGGGGGAAGAGAGAGAGCAAGCGACTGGTGGGAAGAGTGAGGGCGAGCGACTGGGGGGAAGAGAGAGAGCGAGCGACTGGGGGAAGAGAGATAGTGAGCGACTGGGGGGAAGAGAGAGAGCGACTGGGGGAAGAGAGAGAGCGACTGGGGGAGGAGAGAGAACGAGCGACTGGGGGGAAGAGAGAGAGCGAGCAACTGGGGGGAATAGAGAGAGCGAGCGACTGGGGTGAAGAGAGAGAGCGAGCGACTGGGGGGAAGAGAGATAGCGAGCGACTGGGGGGAAGAGAGAGAGCGAGCGACTGGGGGGAAGAGAGAGAGCGAGTGACTGGGGGGAAGAGAGAGAGCGAGCGACTGGGGGGAAGGGAGAGAGCAAGCGAATGGGGGAAGAGAGAGAGCGAGCGACTGGGAGAAGAGGGAGAGCGAGTGACTGGGGGGAAGAGAGAGAGCGAGCGACTGTGGGGAAGAGAGAGAGCGAGCGACAGGGGGCAAGAGAGAGCGAGCGACTGGGGGGAAGAGAGAGAGCGACTGGGGGGAAGAGATAGGTGGGGGGAAGAGAGAGAGCGAGCGACTGGGGGGAAGAGAGAGAGCGAGCGACTGGGGGGTAGAGAGAGAACGAACGACTGGGGGGAAGAGATAGAGCGAGCGACTGGGTGGAAGAGAGAGAGCGAGCGACTGGGGGGAAGAGAGAGAGCGAGCGACTGGGGGGAAGAGAGAGAGCGAGCGACTGGGGGGAAGAGAGAGAGCGAGCGACTGGGGGGAAGAGAGAGAGCGAGCGACTGGGGGGAAGAGAGAGAGCGAGCGACTGGGGGGAATAGAGAGTGCGAGCGACTGGGGGAAGAGAGAGAGCAAGCGACTGGGGGGAAGAGAGAGAGCGAGCGACTGGGGGGAAGAGGGAGAGCGAGCGACTGGAGGGAAGAGAGAGAGCGAGCGACTGGGGGGCAGAGAGAGAGCGAGCCACTGGCGGGAAGAGAGAGAGCGAGAGACTGGTGGGAAGAGAGAGAGCGAGAGACTGGGGGGAAGAGAGAGAGTGAGCGACGGGGGAAGAGAGAGAGCGAGCGACTGCGGGGAAGAGAGAGAGAGAGCGACTGGGGGGAAGAGAGAGAACGAGCGACTGGGGGGAAGAGATAGAGCGTGCGACTGGGTGGAAGAGAGAGAGCGAGCGACTGGGGGGAAGAGAGCGAGCGAGCGACTGGGGGGAAGAGAGAGAGCGAGCGACTGGGGGGAAGAGAGAGAGCGAGCGACTGGGGGGAAGAGAGAGAGCGAGCGACTGGGGGGAAAGAGAGAGAACGAGCGACTGGGGGGAAGAGAGAGAGCGAGCGACTGGGGGGAAGAGAGAGAGCGAGCGATTGGAGGGAAGAGAGAGAGCGAGCGACTGGGGTAAGAGAGAGAGCGAGCGACTGGGGGAAGAGGGAGAGCGAGCGACTGGGGGGAAGAGAGAGAGCGAGCGACCGGGGGGAAGAGAGAGAGAGAGCCACTGGGGGGAAGAGAGAGAGCGAGAGACTGGTGGGAAGAGAGAGAGCGAGAGACTGGGGGGAAGAGAGAGAGTGAGCGACGGGGGAAGAGAGAGAGCGAGCGACTGCGGGGAAGAGAGAGAGCGACTGGGGGAAGAGAGAGAGCGACTGGGGGAAGAGAGAGAACGAGCGACTGGGGGGAAGAGAGAGAGCGAGCAACTGGGGGGAATAGAGAGAGCGAGCGACTGGGGGGAAGAGAGAGAGCTAGCGACTTGGGGGAAGAGAGAGAGCGAGCGACTGGGGGGAAGAGAGAGTGCGAGCGACTGGGGGGAAGAGAGAGAGCAAGCGACTGGTGGGAAGAGTGAGGGCGAGCGACTGGGGGGAAGAGAGAGAGCGAGCGACTGGGGGAAGAGAGATAGTGAGCGACTGGGGGGAAGAGAGAGAGCGACTGGGGGAAGAGAGAGAGCGACTGGGGGAGGAGAGAGAACGAGCGACTGGGGGGAAGAGAGAGAGCGAGCAACTGGGGGGAATAGAGAGAGCGAGCGACTGGGGTGAAGAGAGAGAGCGAGCGACTGGGGGGAAGAGAGATAGCGAGCGACTGGGGGGAAGAGAGAGAGCGAGCGACTGGGGGGAAGAGAGAGAGCGAGTGACTGGGGGGAAGAGAGAGAGCGAGCGACTGGGGGGAAGGGAGAGAGCAAGCGAATGGGGGAAGAGAGAGAGCGAGCGACTGGGAGAAGAGGGAGAGCGAGTGACTGGGGGGAAGAGAGAGAGCGAGCGACTGTGGGGAAGAGAGAGAGCGAGCGACAGGGGGCAAGAGAGAGCGAGCGACTGGGGGGAAGAGAGAGAGCGACTGGGGGGAAGAGATAGGTGGGGGGAAGAGAGAGAGCGAGCGACTGGGGGGAAGAGAGAGAGCGAGCGACTGGGGGGTAGAGAGAGAACGAACGACTGGGGGGAAGAGATAGAGCGAGCGACTGGGTGGAAGAGAGAGAGCGAGCGACTGGGGGGAAGAGAGAGAGCGAGCGACTGGGGGGAAGAGAGAGAGCGAGCGACTGGGGGGAAGAGAGAGAGCGAGCGACTGGGGGGGAAGAGAGAGAACGAGCGACTGGTGGGAAGAGAGAGAGCGAGCGACTGGGGGGAAGAGAGAGAGCGAGCGATTGGGGGGAAGAGAGAGAGCGAGCGACTGGGGGAAGAGAGAGAGCGAGCGACTGGGGGGAAGAGGGAGAGTGAGTGACTGGGGGGAAGAGAGAGAGCGAGCGACTGGGGGAAAGAGAGAGAGCGAGCCACTGGGGGGAAGAGAGAGAGCGAGAGACTGGTGGGAAGAGAGAGAGCGAGAGACTGGGGGGACGAGAGAGAGTGAGCGACGGGGGAAGAGAGAGAGCGAGCGACTGCGGGGAAGAGAGAGAGAGAGCGACTGGGCGGAAGAGAGAGAGAGCGAGCGACTGGGGGGAAGAGAGAGAGCGAGCGACTGGGGGTAAAAGAGAGAGCGAGCGACCGAGGGGAAGAGAGAGATCGAGCGACTGGGGGGAAGAGAGAGAGCAAGCGACTGGGGGGAAGAGAGAGAGCGAGCGACTGGGGGGAAGAGAGAGAGCGAGCGACTGGGGGGAAGAGAGAGAGCGAGCGACTGGGGAGAAGAGAGAGAGCGAGCGACTGGGGGGAAGAGAGAGATCGAGCGACTGGGGAGAAGAGAGAGAGCAAGCGACTGGGGGGAAGAGAGAGCGAGCGACTGGGGGGAAGAGAGCGCGAGCGACTGGGGGGAAGAGAGAGAGCGACTGGGGGAAGAGAGAGAGCGACTGGGGGAAGAGAGAAAGCGAGCGACTGGGGGGAAGAGAGAGACCGAGTGACTGGGGTAAGAGAGAGAACGAGCGACTGGGGGAAAGAGAGAGAGCGAGCGACTGGGGGGAAGAGAGAGAGCGAGCGACTGGGGGGAATAGAGAGTGCGAGCGACTGGGGGAAGAGAGAGAGCAAGCGACTGGGGGGAAGAGAGAGAGCGAGCGACTGGGGGGAAGAGGGAGAGCGAGCGACTGGAGGGAAGAGAGAGAGCGAGCGACTGGGGGGCAGAGAGAGAGCGAGCCACTGGGGGGAAGAGAGAGAGCGAGAGACTGGTGGGAAGAGAGAGAGCGAGAGACTGGGGGGAAGAGAGAGAGTGAGCGACGGGGGAAGAGAGAGAGCGAGCGACTGCGGGGAAGAGAGAGAGAGAGCGACTGGGGGGAAGAGAGAGAACGAGCGACTGGGGGAAGAGATAGAGCGTGCGACTGCGTGGAAGAGAGAGAGCGAGCGACTGGGGGGAAGAGAGCGAGCGAGCGACTGGGGGGAAGAGAGAGAGCGAGCGACTGGGGGGAAGAGAGAGAGCGAGCGACTGGGGGGAAGAGAGAGAGCGAGCGACTGGGGGGAAAGAGAGAGAACGAGCGACTGGGGGGAAGAGAGAGAGCGAGCGACTGGGGGGAAGAGAGAGAGCGAGCGATTGGAGGGAAGAGAGAGAGCGAGCGACTGGGTTAAGAGAGAGAGCGAGCGACTGAGGGGAAGAGGGAGAGCGAGCGACTGGGGGGAAGAGAGAGAGCGAGCGACCGGGGGGAAGAGAGAGAGAGAGCCACTGGGGGGAAGAGAGAGAGCGAGAGACTGGTGGGAAGAGAGAGAGCGAGAGACTGGGGGGAAGAGAGAGAGTGAGCGACGGGGGAAGAGAGAGAGCGAGCGACTGCGGGGAAGAGAGAGAGCGACTGGGGGAAGAGAGAGAACGAGCGACTGGGGGGAAGAGAGAGAGCGAGCAACTTGGGGGAATAGAGAGAGCGAGCGACTGGGGGGAAGAGAGAGAGCTAGCGACTTGGGGGAAGAGAGAGAGCGAGCGACTGGGGGGAAGAGAGAGTGCGAGCGACTGGGGGGAAGAGAGAGAGCAAGCGACTGGGGGGAAGAGTGAGGGCGAGCGACTGGGGGGAAGAGAGAGAGCGAGCGACTGGGGGGAAGAGAGATAGTGAGCGACTGGGGGGAAGAGAGAGAGCGACTGGGGGAAGAGAGAGAGCGACTGGGGGAGGAGAGAGAACGAGCGACTGGGGGAAGAGAGAGAGCGAGCAACTGGGGGGAATAGAGAGAGCGAGCGACTGGGGTGAAGAGAGAGAGCGAGCGACTGGGGGGAAGAGAGATAGCGTGCGACTGGGGGGAAGAGAGAGAGCGAGCGACTGGGGGGAAGCGAGATAGCGAACGACTGGGGGGAAGAAGGAGAGCGACTGGGGGAAGAGAGAGAGCGACTGGGGGAAGAGAGAGAACGAGCGACTTGGGGGAAGAGAGAGAGCGAGCAACTGGGGGGAATAGAGAGTGCGAGCGACTGGGGTGAAGAGAGAGAGCGAGCGACTGGGGGGAAGTGACAGATCGAGCGACTGGCGGGAAGAGAGAGAGCGAGCGACTGGGGGGAAGAGAGAGAGCGAGCGACTGGGGGGAAGAGAGAGAGCGAGCGGGAAGAGAGAGAGCGAGCGACTGGGGGAACAGAAAGAGCGAGCGACTGGGGGGTAGAGAGAGAGCGAGAGACTGGGGGGAAGAGAGAGAGCGAGCGACTGGGGGGAAGAGAGAGAGCGAGCGACTGGGGGGAAGAGAGAGAGCGAGCGACTGGCGGGAAGAGAGAGAGAGAGCGACTGGGACGAAGAGAGAGAGCGAGCGACTGGGGGGAAGAGACAGAGCGAGCGACTGGGGGGAAGAGAGGTAGCGAGCGACTGGGGGGAAGAGAGAGAACGAGCGACTGGAGGGAAGAGAGAGCAAGCGACTGGGGGGGAAGAGAGAGAGCGACTGGAGGAAGAGAGAGAGCGACTGGGGGAAGAGAGAGAGCGAGCAACTGGGGGGAAGGGAGAGAGCGAGCGACTGGGGGAAGAGAGTGAGCGAGCAACTGGTGGGAAGAGAGAGCGAGCGACTGGGGGGAAGAGAGAGCGAGCGACTTGGGGGAAGAGAGAGAGCGACTGGGGGGAAGATAGAGAGCGACTGGGGGGAAGAGAGAGAGCGACTGGGGGAAGAGAGAGAGCGCGACTGGGGGAAGAGAGAGAGCGAGCGACTGAGGGGAAGAGAGAGAGCGAGCGACTGGGGGGAAGAGAGAGAGCGAGCGACTGGGGGGAAGAGAGAGAGCGAGTGACTGGGGGGAAGAGAGAGAGTGAGCGACTGGGGGGGAAGAGAGAGAACGAGCGACTGGGGGAAGAGAGAGATAGAGCGACTGAGGGAAGAGAGAGAGCGAGCGACTGGAGGGAAGAGAGAGAGCGAGCGACTGGGGGGGAAGAGAGAGAGCGAGCGACTGGGGGAAGAGAGAGAGCGAGTGACTGGGGGGAAGAGAGAGAGAGCGACTGGGGGGAATAGAGAGAGCGAGCAACTGGGGGGAAGAGGGAGAGAGCGACTGGGGCGAAAGAGAGAGTCAGCGACTGGGGGAAGAGAGAGAGCGAGCGATTGGGGGGAAGAGAGAGAGCAAGCGACTGGGGGGAAGAGAGAGAGCGAGCGACTGGGGGAAGAGAGAGAGCGAGCGACTGAGGGGAAGAGAGAGAGCGAGCGACTGGGGGGAAGAGAGAGAGCGAGCGACTGAGGGGAAGAGAGAGAGCGAGCGACTGGGGGGAAGAGACAGTGTGAGCGACTGGGGGTAGAGAGAGAGGGAGCGACTGGGGGGAAGAGAGAGAGCGAGCAACGGGGGGAAGAGAGAGAGCGAGCGGGAAGAGAGAGAGCGAGCGACTTGGGGGAAGAGAAAGAGCGAGCGACTGGGGGGAAGAGAGAGAGCGAGCGACTGGGGGGAAGAGAGAGAACGAGCGACTAGGGGGAAGAGAGAGAGCGAGCGACTCGGGGGGAAGAGAGAGAGCGAGCGACTGGGGGGAAGAGAGAGAGAGAGCGACTGGGGGGAAGAGAGAGAGCGAGCGACTGGGGCGAAGAGAGAGAGCGAGCGACTGGGGGGAAGAGAGAGAGCAAGCGACTGGGGGGAAGAGAGAGAGCGAGCGACTGGGGGGAAGAGGGAGAGCGAGCGACTGGAGGGAAGAGAGAGAGCGAGCGACTGGGGGGCAGAGAGAGAGCGAGCCACTGGGGGGAAGAGAGAGAGCGAGAGACTGGTGGGAAGAGAGAGAGCGAGAGACTGGGGGGAAGAGAGAGAGTGAGCGACGGGGGAAGAGAGAGAGCGAGCGACTGCGGGGAAGAGAGAGAGAGAGCGACTGGGGGGAAGAGAGAGAACGAGCGACTGGGGGGAAGAGATAGAGCGTGCGACTGGGTGGAAGAGAGAGAGCGAGCGACTGGGGGGAAGAGAGCGAGCGAGCGACTGGGGGGAAGAGAGAGAGCGAGCGACTGGGGGGAAGAGAGAGAGCGAGCGACTGGGGGGAAGAGAGAGAGCGAGCGACTGGGGGGAAAGAGAGAGAACGAGCGACTGGGGGGAAGAGAGAGAGCGAGCGACTGGGGGGAAGAGAGAGAGCGAGCGATTGGAGGGAAGAGAGAGAGCGAGCGACTGGGGTAAGAGAGAGAGCGAGCGACTGGGGGAAGAGGGAGAGCGAGCGACTGGGGGGAAGAGAGAGAGCGAGCGACCGGGGGGAAGAGAGAGAGAGAGCCACT
Source organism: Somniosus microcephalus (assembly GCF_052327205.1). Classification (NCBI taxonomy): domain Eukaryota; kingdom Metazoa; phylum Chordata; class Chondrichthyes; order Squaliformes; family Somniosidae; genus Somniosus; species Somniosus microcephalus. Next base: position 18,404 of record NW_028226702.1, read on the forward strand.
GGGGGGAAGAGAGAGAGCGAGAGACTGGTGGGAAGAGAGAGAGCGAGAGACTGGGGGGAAGAGAGAGAGTGAGCGACGGGGGAAGAGAGAGAGCGAGCGACTGCGGGGAAGAGAGAGAGCGACTGGGGGAAGAGAGAGAGCGACTGGGGGAAGAGAGAGAACGAGCGACTGGGGGGAAGAGAGAGAGCGAGCAACTGGGGGGAATAGAGAGAGCGAGCGACTGGGGGGAAGAGAGAGAGCTAGCGACTTGGGGGAAGAGAGAGAGCGAGCGACTGGGGGGAAGAGAGAGTGCGAGCGACTGGGGGGAAGAGAGAGAGCAAGCGACTGGTGGGAAGAGTGAGGGCGAGCGACTGGGGGGAAGAGAGAGAGCGAGCGACTGGGGGAAGAGAGATAGTGAGCGACTGGGGGGAAGAGAGAGAGCGACTGGGGGAAGAGAGAGAGCGACTGGGGGAGGAGAGAGAACGAGCGACTGGGGGGAAGAGAGAGAGCGAGCAACTGGGGGGAATAGAGAGAGCGAGCGACTGGGGTGAAGAGAGAGAGCGAGCGACTGGGGGGAAGAGAGATAGCGAGCGACTGGGGGGAAGAGAGAGAGCGAGCGACTGGGGGGAAGAGAGAGAGCGAGTGACTGGGGGGAAGAGAGAGAGCGAGCGACTGGGGGGAAGGGAGAGAGCAAGCGAATGGGGGAAGAGAGAGAGCGAGCGACTGGGAGAAGAGGGAGAGCGAGTGACTGGGGGGAAGAGAGAGAGCGAGCGACTGTGGGGAAGAGAGAGAGCGAGCGACAGGGGGCAAGAGAGAGCGAGCGACTGGGGGGAAGAGAGAGAGCGACTGGGGGGAAGAGATAGGTGGGGGGAAGAGAGAGAGCGAGCGACTGGGGGGAAGAGAGAGAGCGAGCGACTGGGGGGTAGAGAGAGAACGAACGACTGGGGGGAAGAGATAGAGCGAGCGACTGGGTGGAAGAGAGAGAGCGAGCGACTGGGGGGAAGAGAGAGAGCGAGCGACTGGGGGGAAGAGAGAGAGCGAGCGACTGGGGGGAAGAGAGAGAGCGAGCGACTGGGGGGGAAGAGAGAGAACGAGCGACTGGTGGGAAGAGAGAGAGCGAGCGACTGGGGGGAAGAGAGAGAGCGAGCGATTGGGGGGAAGAGAGAGAGCGAGCGACTGGGGGAAGAGAGAGAGCGAGCGACTGGGGGGAAGAGGGAGAGTGAGTGACTGGGGGGAAGAGAGAGAGCGAGCGACTGGGGGAAAGAGAGAGAGCGAGCCACTGGGGGGAAGAGAGAGAGCGAGAGACTGGTGGGAAGAGAGAGAGCGAGAGACTGGGGGGACGAGAGAGAGTGAGCGACGGGGGAAGAGAGAGAGCGAGCGACTGCGGGGAAGAGAGAGAGAGAGCGACTGGGCGGAAGAGAGAGAGAGCGAGCGACTGGGGGGAAGAGAGAGAGCGAGCGACTGGGGGTAAAAGAGAGAGCGAGCGACCGAGGGGAAGAGAGAGATCGAGCGACTGGGGGGAAGAGAGAGAGCAAGCGACTGGGGGGAAGAGAGAGAGCGAGCGACTGGGGGGAAGAGAGAGAGCGAGCGACTGGGGGGAAGAGAGAGAGCGAGCGACTGGGGAGAAGAGAGAGAGCGAGCGACTGGGGGGAAGAGAGAGATCGAGCGACTGGGGAGAAGAGAGAGAGCAAGCGACTGGGGGGAAGAGAGAGCGAGCGACTGGGGGGAAGAGAGCGCGAGCGACTGGGGGGAAGAGAGAGAGCGACTGGGGGAAGAGAGAGAGCGACTGGGGGAAGAGAGAAAGCGAGCGACTGGGGGGAAGAGAGAGACCGAGTGACTGGGGTAAGAGAGAGAACGAGCGACTGGGGGAAAGAGAGAGAGCGAGCGACTGGGGGGAAGAGAGAGAGCGAGCGACTGGGGGGAATAGAGAGTGCGAGCGACTGGGGGAAGAGAGAGAGCAAGCGACTGGGGGGAAGAGAGAGAGCGAGCGACTGGGGGGAAGAGGGAGAGCGAGCGACTGGAGGGAAGAGAGAGAGCGAGCGACTGGGGGGCAGAGAGAGAGCGAGCCACTGGGGGGAAGAGAGAGAGCGAGAGACTGGTGGGAAGAGAGAGAGCGAGAGACTGGGGGGAAGAGAGAGAGTGAGCGACGGGGGAAGAGAGAGAGCGAGCGACTGCGGGGAAGAGAGAGAGAGAGCGACTGGGGGGAAGAGAGAGAACGAGCGACTGGGGGAAGAGATAGAGCGTGCGACTGCGTGGAAGAGAGAGAGCGAGCGACTGGGGGGAAGAGAGCGAGCGAGCGACTGGGGGGAAGAGAGAGAGCGAGCGACTGGGGGGAAGAGAGAGAGCGAGCGACTGGGGGGAAGAGAGAGAGCGAGCGACTGGGGGGAAAGAGAGAGAACGAGCGACTGGGGGGAAGAGAGAGAGCGAGCGACTGGGGGGAAGAGAGAGAGCGAGCGATTGGAGGGAAGAGAGAGAGCGAGCGACTGGGTTAAGAGAGAGAGCGAGCGACTGAGGGGAAGAGGGAGAGCGAGCGACTGGGGGGAAGAGAGAGAGCGAGCGACCGGGGGGAAGAGAGAGAGAGAGCCACTGGGGGGAAGAGAGAGAGCGAGAGACTGGTGGGAAGAGAGAGAGCGAGAGACTGGGGGGAAGAGAGAGAGTGAGCGACGGGGGAAGAGAGAGAGCGAGCGACTGCGGGGAAGAGAGAGAGCGACTGGGGGAAGAGAGAGAACGAGCGACTGGGGGGAAGAGAGAGAGCGAGCAACTTGGGGGAATAGAGAGAGCGAGCGACTGGGGGGAAGAGAGAGAGCTAGCGACTTGGGGGAAGAGAGAGAGCGAGCGACTGGGGGGAAGAGAGAGTGCGAGCGACTGGGGGGAAGAGAGAGAGCAAGCGACTGGGGGGAAGAGTGAGGGCGAGCGACTGGGGGGAAGAGAGAGAGCGAGCGACTGGGGGGAAGAGAGATAGTGAGCGACTGGGGGGAAGAGAGAGAGCGACTGGGGGAAGAGAGAGAGCGACTGGGGGAGGAGAGAGAACGAGCGACTGGGGGAAGAGAGAGAGCGAGCAACTGGGGGGAATAGAGAGAGCGAGCGACTGGGGTGAAGAGAGAGAGCGAGCGACTGGGGGGAAGAGAGATAGCGTGCGACTGGGGGGAAGAGAGAGAGCGAGCGACTGGGGGGAAGCGAGATAGCGAACGACTGGGGGGAAGAAGGAGAGCGACTGGGGGAAGAGAGAGAGCGACTGGGGGAAGAGAGAGAACGAGCGACTTGGGGGAAGAGAGAGAGCGAGCAACTGGGGGGAATAGAGAGTGCGAGCGACTGGGGTGAAGAGAGAGAGCGAGCGACTGGGGGGAAGTGACAGATCGAGCGACTGGCGGGAAGAGAGAGAGCGAGCGACTGGGGGGAAGAGAGAGAGCGAGCGACTGGGGGGAAGAGAGAGAGCGAGCGGGAAGAGAGAGAGCGAGCGACTGGGGGAACAGAAAGAGCGAGCGACTGGGGGTAGAGAGAGAGCGAGAGACTGGGGGGAAGAGAGAGAGCGAGCGACTGGGGGAAGAGAGAGAGCGAGCGACTGGGGGGAAGAGAGAGAGCGAGCGACTGGCGGGAAGAGAGAGAGAGAGCGACTGGGACGAAGAGAGAGAGCGAGCGACTGGGGGGAAGAGACAGAGCGAGCGACTGGGGGGAAGAGAGGTAGCGAGCGACTGGGGGGAAGAGAGAGAACGAGCGACTGGAGGGAAGAGAGAGCAAGCGACTGGGGGGAAGAGAGAGAGCGACTGGAGGAAGAGAGAGAGCGACTGGGGGAAGAGAGAGAGCGAGCAACTGGGGGGAAGGGAGAGAGCGAGCGACTGGGGGAAGAGAGTGAGCGAGCAACTGGTGGGAAGAGAGAGCGAGCGACTGGGGGGAAGAGAGAGCGAGCGACTTGGGGGAAGAGAGAGAGCGACTGGGGGGAAGATAGAGAGCGACTGGGGGAAGAGAGAGAGCGACTGGGGAAGAGAGAGAGCGCGACTGGGGGAAGAGAGAGAGCGAGCGACTGAGGGGAAGAGAGAGAGCGAGCGACTGGGGGGAAGAGAGAGAGCGAGCGACTGGGGGGAAGAGAGAGAGCGAGTGACTGGGGGGAAGAGAGAGAGTGAGCGACTGGGGGGAAGAGAGAGAACGAGCGACTGGGGGAAGAGAGAGATAGAGCGACTGAGGGAAGAGAGAGAGCGAGCGACTGGAGGGAAGAGAGAGAGCGAGCGACTGGGGGGAAGAGAGAGAGCGAGCGACTGGGGAAGAGAGAGAGCGAGTGACTGGGGGGAAGAGAGAGAGAGCGACTGGGGGGAATAGAGAGAGCGAGCAACTGGGGGGAAGAGGGAGAGAGCGACTGGGGCGAAAGAGAGAGTCAGCGACTGGGGGAAGAGAGAGAGCGAGCGATTGGGGGGAAGAGAGAGAGCAAGCGACTGGGGGGAAGAGAGAGAGCGAGCGACTGGGGGAAGAGAGAGAGCGAGCGACTGAGGGGAAGAGAGAGAGCGAGCGACTGGGGGAAGAGAGAGAGCGAGCGACTGAGGGGAAGAGAGAGAGCGAGCGACTGGGGGGAAGAGACAGTGTGAGCGACTGGGGGTAGAGAGAGAGGGAGCGACTGGGGGGAAGAGAGAGAGCGAGCAACGGGGGGAAGAGAGAGAGCGAGCGGGAAGAGAGAGAGCGAGCGACTTGGGGGAAGAGAAAGAGCGAGCGACTGGGGGGAAGAGAGAGAGCGAGCGACTGGGGGGAAGAGAGAGAACGAGCGACTAGGGGGAAGAGAGAGAGCGAGCGACTCGGGGGGAAGAGAGAGAGCGAGCGACTGGGGGAAGAGAGAGAGAGAGCGACTGGGGGGAAGAGAGAGAGCGAGCGACTGGGGCGAAGAGAGAGAGCGAGCGACTGGGGGGAAGAGAGAGAGCGAGCGATGGGGGGGAAGAGAGAGAGCGAGCGATTGGGGAAGAGATAGAGCGAGCGACTGGGGGCAAGAGAGAGAGCGAGCGACTGGGGGGAAGAGAGAGAGCGAGCGACTGGGGGAATGAGAGAGAGCGAGCGACTGGGGGGAAGAGAGAGAGTGAGCGACTGGGGGGAAGAGAGAGAGCGAGCGACTGGCGGGAAGAGAGAGAGAGAGCGACTGGGGCGAAGAGAGAGAGCGAGCGAGTGGGGGGAAGAGACAGAGCGAGCGACTGGGGGGAAGAGAGGTAGCGAGCGACTGGGGGGATGAGAGAGAGCGAGTGACTGGGGGGAAGAGAGAGCAAGCGACTGGGGGGAAGAGAGAGAGCGACTGGAGCAAGAGAGAGAGCGACTGGGGGAAGAGAGAGAGCGAGCGACTTGGGGGAAGAGAGAGAGCGACTGGGGGGAAGATAGAGAGCGACTGGGGGGAAGAGAGAGAGCGACTGGGGGAAGAGAGAGAGCGAGCGACTGGGGGGAAGAGAGAGAGCGAGCGACTGAGGGGAAGAGAGAGAGCGAGCGACTGGGGGGAAGAGAGAGTGCGAGCGACTGGGGGGAAGAGAGAGAGCGAGCGACTGGGGGGAAGAGAGAGAGCGAGCGACTGGGAGAAGAGAGAGAGCGAGTGACTGGGGGGAAGAGAGAGAGCGAGCGACTGTGGGGAAGAGAGAGAGCGAGCGACTGGGGGAAGAGAGAGCGAGCGACTGGGGGGAAGAGAGAGAGCGACTGGGGGGAAGAGAGAGGTGGGGGGAAGAGAGAGAGCGATCGACTGGGGGGAAGAGAGAGAGCGAGCCACTGGGGGGAAGAGAGAGAGGGAGCGACTGGGGGAAAGAGAGAGAACGAGCGACTGGCGGGAAGAGATAGAACGAGCGACTGGGTGGAAGAGAGAGAGTGAGCGACTGGGGGGAAGAGAGAGAGCGAGCGACGGGGGGAAGAGAGAGAGCGAGCGACTGGGGGGAAGAGAGAGAGCGAGCGACTGGGGGGAAGAGAGAGAGCGAGCGACTGGGGGGGATGAGAGAGAACGAGCGACTGGGGGGAAGAGAGAGAGCGAGCGACTGGGGGGAAGAGAGAGAGCGAGCGATTGGGGGGAAGAGAGAGAGCGAGCGACTGGGGGAAGAGAGAGAGCGAGCGACTGGGGGGAAGAGGGAGAGCGAGCGACTGGGGGGAAGAGAGAGAGCGAGCGACTGGGGGAAGAGAGAGAGCGAGCCACTGGGGGGAAGAGAGAGAGCGAGAGACTGGTGGGAAGAGAGAGAGCGAGAGACTGGGGGGAAGAAAGAGAGTGAGCGACGGGGGAAGAGAGAGAGCGAGCGACTGCGGGGAAGAGAGAGAGAGAGCGACTGGGCGGAAGAGAGAGAGAGCGAGCGACTGGGGGAAGAGAGAGAGCGAGCGACTGGGGGAAGAGAGAGAGCGAGCGACTGAGGGGAAGAGAGAGAGCGAGCGACTGGTGGGAAGAGAGAGAGCGAGCGACTGGGGGGAGAGAGAGTGAGCGACTGGGGAGGAGAGAGAGCGAGCGACTGGGGGGAAGAGAGAGCGATCGACTGGGGGGAAGAGAGCGCGAGCGACTGGGGGGAAGAGAGAGAGTGACTGTGGGGAAGAGAGAGAGTGACTGGGGAAGAGAGAAAGTGAGCCACTGGGGGGAAGAGAGAGAGCGAGTGACTGGGGGCAAGAGAGAGAGCGACTGGGGGGAAGGGGAAGGGGAGGGGGTGAAGGGGAAGGGGAGCGGGGAGGAAGTGGGAGGAAGGGGAAGGGGAGGAAGGGGAAGGGGGAGGAAGGGGGGGAGGAGGGGAGGGGGAGGGGGAGGGGGCGGGAGGGAAGGGGGAGGGGGCGGGAGGGAAGGGGGAGGGGGTGGGAGGGAAGGGGGAGGAAGGGAAGGGGGGAGGGGGAGGGAGGGAAGGGGGCGAGGGAGGGAAGGGGGGAGGGGAGGGAGGGGGAGATAGGGAAGGGAGGGGGAAAAGGGGGCAAGGGGGGAGAAGGTGGGGGGGTGGAGAAGGTGGGGGGGTGGAGAAGGTGGGGGGGTGGAGAAGGTGGGGGGGTGGAGAAGGTGGGGGTTGGAGAAGGTGGGGTGGTGGAGAAGGTGGGGGGTGGAGAAGGTGGGGGTGGAGAAGGTGGGGGGTGGAGAAGGTGGGGGGTGGAGAAGGTGGGGGGTGGAGAAGGTGGGGGGTGGAGAAGGTGGGTGGGAGTGGGGGTGGAGAAGGTGGGGGGGTGGAGAAGGTGGGGGGTGGAGAAGGTGGGGGGTGGAGAAGGTGGGAGGGTGGAGAAGGTGGGGGGTGGAGAAGGTGGGGGGTGGAGAAGGTGGGGGGTGGAGAAGGTGGAGAGTGGAGAAGGTGGGGGGTGAGAAGGTGGGCGTGGAGAAGGTGGGGGGAGGTGGAGACGGTGGGGGAGGGGGTGGAGAGGGTGGGGAGGGGGTGGGGGAGGGGTGGAGAAGGTGGGGGAGGGGTGGAGAAGGTGGGGGAGGGGTGGAGAAGGTGGGGAGGGGTGGAGAAGGTGGGGGAGGGGGTGGAGAAGGTGGGGAGGGGGTGGAGAAGGTGGGGGAGGGGGGTGGAGAAGGTGGGGGAGGGGGGTGGAGAAGGTGGGGGGGGGAGAGGGGGTGGAGAGGTGGGGAGGGGGTGGAGAAGGAGAGGATGGGGGTGGAGAATGTGGGGGATGGGGGTGGAGAATGTGGGGGATGGGGGTGGAGAATGTGGGGGATGGGGGTGGAGAATGTGGGGGATGGGGGTGGAGAATGTGGGGGATGGGGTGGAGAATGTGGGGGATGGGGTGGAGAATGTGGGGGATGGGGGTGGAGAATGTGGGGGATGGGGTGGAGAATGTGGGGGATGGGGGTGGAGAATGTGGGGGATGGGGGTGGAGATGTGGGGGGAGGGGGGTGGTGGAGGGGGGTGGGGAGGGGGTGGGGGAGGGTGGAGCGGTGGAGAAGGTGGGGGTGGGGAGTGAGAAGGTGGGGGTGGGGGTGGAGAAGGTGGGGGAGCGGGGTGGAGAAGGTGGGGAGGGGGGTGGAGAAGGTGGGGAGGGGGTGGAGAGGTGGGGAGGGGGGAGAGGGGGGTGGAGAAGGTGGGGGAGGGGGTACGCAATACCTCAGACAGAAACAATCCATTAAGAGACAATAAGCAGATGTGCAGCAGCATCTACTTCCGCCTTATGGATCAAGGACTAATTAATAGAAAGAACTGTAACCAAATTGTATTAACTTTTGTAGACAACTGGGGTGATCTTTTTTTTCCCCACACTTAGACACGACAAACACGTACCACTCTTTAACCTATCATAGAAAAAGATAAAACTTAACATGAAATCCTTATATATTTCGACCTGGAATATCCAAGGTCTACGCTCTTCACTGCGAGAAGTGAAGAGTAGGACCCCAGAGTTCATAGAGGAAACTAAAGATCTAGATATTATCATTTTACAGGAAACTTGGTATAAAGGAAAAGGACACACCGGCTGTCCCCAAGGGTACACTGAGCTAGTGGTCCCCTCCAATAAATTACCAAGTGTAACCCAAGGCAGAGACTCCGGAGGCATACTGATCTGGTTTAAAACAGAACTTAAGAATTACATCAAATTTATAAAAAAGGGTGAAAACCATATGTGGCTCAAACTTGAGAGGGAGATTATCTCAAACACCCAAGATGTTTACATTTGCGCACTTTATATCCCTCCAATCGATTCCCCGTACTACAAAGAGGACACCTTCTCCAACATGGAGGGGGAAATTATCCAATACCAGGCCCAGGGGAACGTGTTGATCTGTGGGGACCTCAATTCAAGAACGGGCGAAGAACCAGACTTCACCAATAATCAGGGAAACAATTACGTATTCGGGAATAACCACTTTGACATCCCTTCCCTTCCATACAGGCATAACTGCGACAAGCAGTCAAATACCAACGGTAAACAGCTACTACAGCTCTGTCGAAACCTGGGTCTGTACATTGTCAATGGTAGGTTCATAGGAGACCTCCTAGGAAGATCGACCTACTGCTCACCTCTTGGCTGCAGCACAGTAGATTATATGATTACAGACTTGGACCCATCCTCTTTCAGAGCATTCACAGTCAAACCACAAACAACACTGTCAGATCACAGTCAAATTACTATGTTTCTCAAAAAGACAGAAACAAACAACATAGAAACACAACCCAGTAAACTGTACAACACCAAAAAATCGTACAGATGGGCCAAAAACGACATGAAAAAATACCAGAAAACAATTAGCAATGCATCAACTC
>NW_028226703.1:0-27538 GCF_052327205.1 Somniosus microcephalus
CTCCACTCTCCCCCGATCTCTCCACTCTCCCTCCTCCCCGATCTCTCCACTCTCCCGATCTCTCCACTCTCCCCATCTCTCCACTCCCCGATCTCTCCACTCTCCCCCGATCTCTCCACTCTCCCGATCTCTCCCCTCGATCTCTCCACTCTCTCCCCCGATCTCTCCACTCTCCCCCGATCTCTCCACCTCTCTCCTCCCGATCTCTCCACTCCCCACTCTCTCCCCGATCTCCTCTCCACTCTCCCCCGATCTCTCCACTCTCTCCCTCCACTCTCCCCGATCTCTCCACTCTCTCCCCGATCTCCACTCTCCCCGATCTCTCACTCTCTCCCCGATCTCTCCACTCTCTCCCCGACCCGATCTCTCCACTCTCCCCCCGATCTCTGCACTTTCTCCCCGATCTCTCCACTCTCTCTCCGATCTCTCCACTCTCCCCCGATCTCTCCACTCTCCCCGATCTCTCCACTCTCTCCCCGATCTCTCCACTCTCCCCCGATCTCTCCACTCTCTCCCCGATCTCTCCACTCTCTCTCCGATCTCTCCACTCTCTCCCCGACCTCTCCACTCTCACCCCGATCTCTCGACTCTCTCCCCGATCTCTCCACTCTCTCCCCGATCTCTCCACTCTCCCCGATCTCTCCACCCTCTCCCCGATCTCTCCACTCTCCCCGATCTCTCCACTCTCCCCCCGATCTCTCCACTCTCTCTCCAATCTCTCCACTCTCTCCCCGACCTCTCCACTCTCCCCCCGATCTCTCCACTCACTCCCGATCTCTCCTCTCTATCCCCGACCTCTCCACTCTCTCCCCAGACCTCTCCACCCTCCCCCTGATCTCTCCACTCTCCCCCGATCTCTCCACTCTCCCCCAATCTCTCCACTCTCCCCCCGACCTCTCTACTCTCCCCTGATCTCTCCTCCCTCCCCCTGATCTCTCCACTCTCTCCCCGAACTCTCCACTCTCCCCCGATCTCTCCACTCGCTCCCCGATCTCTCCACTCTCTCCCCGATCTCTCCACTCTCCCCCAATCTCTCCACTCTCTCTCCGATCTCTCCACTCCCCCTGATCTCTCCACTCTCTCCCCGATCTCTCCACTCTCTCCCCGATCTCTCCACTCTCCCCCGATCTCTCCACTCTCTCCCCCGATCTCTCCACTTTATCCCCGATCTCTCCACTCTCCCCGATCTCTCCACTCTCTCTCCGATCTCTCCACTCTCCCCCGATCTCTCCACCCTCCCCCGATCTCTCCACTCTCTCCCCGATCTCTCCACTCTCTCCCCGATCTCTCCACTATCTGCCCGATCTCTCCACTCTCCCCCGATCTCTCCACTCTCCCCCGATCTCTCCACTCTCTCCCCGATCTCTCCACTCTCTCCCCGATCTCTCCACTCTCCCCCGATCTCTCCACTCTCTCCCCCGATCTCTCCCCTTTATCCCCGATCTCTCCACTCTCCCCGATCTCTCCACTCTCTCTCCGATCTCTCCACTCTCCCCGATCTCTCCACCCTCCCCCGATCTCTCCACTCTCTCCCCGATCTCTCCACTCTCTCCCCGATCTCTCCACTCTCTCCCCGATCTCTCCACTATCTGCCCGATCTCTCCACTCTCCCCCGATCTCTCCACTCTCCCCCGATCTCTCCACTCTCCCCCCGATCTCTCCACTCTCCCCCCGATCTCTCCACTCCCCCGATCTCTCCACTCTCCCCCGATCTCTCCACTCTCCCCCGAACTCTCCACTCTCCCCCCGACCTCTCCACTCTCACCCGATCTCTCCACCCTCCCCCTGATCTCTCCACTCTCCCCCCCGATCTCTCCACTCTCCCCTGATCTCTCCACTCTCTCCCCGATCTCTCCACTCTCTCCCCGATCTGTCCACTCTCCCCCCGATCTCTCCACTCTCCCCCGATCTCTCCACCCTCCCCCCGATCTCTCCACTCTCCCCCGATCTCTCCACTCTCTCCCCGATCTCTCCACTCTCCCCGATCTCTCCTCCCTCTCCCCGATCTCTCCACTCTCCCCGATCTCTCCACCCTCTCCCCGATCTCTCCACTCACCCCGATCTCTCCACTCTCCCCCCGATCTCTGCACTTTCTCCCCGATCTCTCCACTCTCTCTCCGATCTCTCCACTCTCCCCGATCTCTCCACTCTCCCCGATCTCTCCACTCTCTCCCCGATCTCTCCACTCTCCCCCGATCTCTCCACTCTCTCCCCGATCTCTCCACTCTCTCTCCGATCTCTCCACTCTCTCCCCGACCTCTCCACTCTCACCCCGATCTCTCCACTCTCCCCCGATCTCTCCACTCTCTCCCCGATCTCTCCACTCTCCCCGATCTCTCCACCCTCTCCCCGATCTCTCCACTCTCCCCGATCTCTCCACTCTCTCTCCAATCTCTCCACCCTCTCCCCGATCTCTCCACTCTCTCCCCGATCTCTCCACTCTCTCTCCGATCTCTCCACTCTCTCCCCGACCTCTCCACTCTCACCCCGATCTCTCCACTCTCCCCCCGATCTCTCCACTCTCTCCCCGATCTCTCCACTCTCCCCGATCTCTCCACTCTCTCCCCGATCTCTCCACTCTCTCTCCAATCTCTCCACTCTCTCCCCGACCTCTCCACTCTCCCCCCGATCTCTCCACTCACTCCCGATCTCTCCTCTCTATCCCCGACCTCTCCACTCTCTCCCCAGACCTCTCCACCCTCCCCCTGATCTCTCCACTCTCCCCCGATCTCTCCACTCTCCCCCAATCTCTCCACTCTCCCCCCGATCTCTCCACTCTCCCCTGATCTCTCCTCCCTCCCCCTGATCTCTCCACTTTCTCCCCGAACTCTCCACTCTCCCCCGATCTCTCCACTCGCTCCCCGATCTCTCCACTCTCTCCCCGATCTCTCCACTCTCCCCCAATCTCTCCACTCTCTCTCCGATCTCTCCACTCCCCCTGATCTCTCCACTCTCTCCCCGATCTCTCCACTCTCTCCCCGATCTCTCTACTCTCCCCCGATCTCTCCACTCTCTCCCCCGATCTCTCCCCTTTATCCCCGATCTCTCCACTCTCCCCGATCTCTCCACTCTCCCCCGATCTCTCCACCCTCCCCCGATCTCTCCACTCTCCCCCGATCTCTCCACCCTCCCCCGATCTCTCCACTCTCTCCCCGATCTCTCCACTATCTGCCCGATCTCTCCACTCTCCCCCGATCTCTCCACTCTCCCCCGATCTCTCCACTCTACCCCGATCTCTCCACTCTCCCCCGATCTCTCCACCCTCCCCCGATCTCTCCACTATCCTCCCGATCTCTCCACTCTCTCTCCGATCTCTCCACTCTCCCCCGATCTCTCCACTCTCCCCCCGATCTCTCCACTCTCTCCCGATCTCTCCACTCTCCCCCGATCTCTCCACTCTCCCCCGAACTCTCCACTCTCCCCCCGACCTCTCCACTCTCACCCGATCTCTCCACCCTCCCCCTGATCTCTCCACTCTCCCCCGATCTCTCCACTCTCTCCCCGATCTCTCCACTCTCCCCCCGATCTCTCCACTCTCCCCCGATCTGTCCACTCTCCCCCCGATCTCTCCACTCTCTCCCCGATCTCTCCACTCTCCCCGATCTCTCCACTCTCCCCGATCTCTCCACCCTCTCCCCGATCTCTCCACTCACCCCGATCTCTCCACTCTCCCCCCGATCTCTGCACTTTCTCCCCGATCTCTCCACTCTCTCTCCGATCTCTCCACTCTCCCCCGATCTCTCCACTCTCCCCGATCTCTCCACTCTCTCCCCGATCTCTCCACTCTCTCCCCGATCTCTCCACTCTCCCCCGATCTCTCCACTCTCTCCCCGATCTCTCCACTCTCTCTCCGATCTCTCCACTCTCTCCCCGACCTCTCCACTCTCACCCCGATCTCTCCACTCTCCCCCCGATCTCTCCACTCTCTCCCCGATCTCTCCACTCTCCCCGATCTCTCCACCCTCTCCCCGATCTCTCCACTCTCCCCGATCTCTCCACTCTCTCTCCAATCTCTCCACTCTCTCCCCGACCTCTCCACTCTCCCCCCGATCTCTCCACTCACTCCCGATCTCTCCTCTCTATCCCCGACCTCTCCACTCTCTCCCCAGACCTCTCCACCCTCCCCCTGATCTCTCCACTCTCCCCCGATCTCTCCACTCTCCCCCAATCTCTCCACTCTCCCCCCGACCTCTCCACTCTCCCCTGATCTCTCCTCCCTCCCCCTGATCTCTCCACTCTCTCCCCGAACTCTCCACTCACCCCCGATCTCTCCACTCGCTCCCCGATCTCTCCACTCTCTCCCCGATCTCTCCACTCTCCCCCAATCTCTCCACTCTCTCTCCGATCTCTCCACTCCCCCCGATCTCTCCACTCTCTCCCCGATCTCTCCACTCTCTCTCCGATCTCTCCACTCCCCCCGATCTCTCCACTCTCTCCCCGATCTCTCCACTCTCTCCCCGATCTCTCCACTCCCCCCGATCTCTCCACTATCTGCCCGATCTCTCCACTCTCCCCCGATCTCTCCACTCTCCCCCGATCTCTCCACTCTCCCCCCGATCTCTCCACTCTCCCCCCGATCTCTCCACTCCCCCGATCTCTCCACTCTCCCCCGATCTCTCCACTCTCCCCCGAACTCTCCACTCTCCCCCCGACCTCTCCACTCTCACCCGATCTCTCCACCCTCCCCCTGATCTCTCCACTCTCCCCCCCGATCTCTCCACTCTCCCCTGATCTCTCCACTCTCTCCCCGATCTCTCCACTCTCTCCCCGATCTGTCCACTCTCCCCCCGATCTCTCCACTCTCTCCCCGATCTCTCCACTCTCCCCGATCTCTCCTCCCTCTCCCCGATCTCTCCACTCTCCCCGATCTCTCCACTCTCTCCCCGATCTGTCCACTCTCCCCCCGATCTCTCCACTCTCTCCCCGATCTCGCCACTCTCCCCGATCTCTCCTCCCTCTCCCCGATCTCTCCACTCTCCCCCGAACTCTCCACTCTCCCCCCGACCTCTCCACTCTCACCCGATCTCTCCACCCTCCCCCTGATCTCTCCACTCTGCCCCGATCTCTCCACTCTCTCCCCGATCTCTCCACTCGCTCCCCGATCTCTCCACTCTCCCCCGATCTCTCCACCCTGCCCCGATCTCTCCACCCTCCCCCTGATCTCTCCACTCTCCCCCCCGATCTCTCCACTCTCCCCCCGATCTCTCCACTCGCTCCCCGATCTCTCCACTCTCCCCCGATCTCTCCACCCTGCCCCGATCTCTCCACTCTCTCCCCGATCTCTCCACTCTGTCCCCGATCTCTCCACTCTCTCCCCGATCTCTCCACTCTCTCCCCGATCTCTCCACTCTCTCCCCGATCTCTCCACTCCCCCCGATCTCTCCACTCTCTCTCCGATCTCCCCACTCTCCCCCGATCTCTCCACTCTCCCCCGATCTCTCCACTCTCCCCCGATCTCTCCACTCTCTCCCCGTTCTCTCCACCCTCCCCCGATCGCTCCACTCTCCCCCAATCTCTCCGCTCTCCCCGATCTCTGCACTCTCTCTCCGATCTCCCCACTCTCCCCCGATCTCTCCACTCTCCCCCGATCTCTCCACCCTCCCCCGATCTCTCCACTCTCCCCCGATCTCTCCACTCTCTCCCCGATCTCTCCACCCTCCCCCGATCGCTCCACTCTCCCCCAATCTCTCCGCTCTCCCCGATCTCTCCACCCTCTCCCCGATCTCTCCACTCTCCCTGATCTCTCCACCGTCTCCCCGATCTCTCCACTCTCCCCGATCTCTCCACTCTCCCCCCGATGTCTCCACTTTCTCCCCGATCTCTCCACTCTCTCTCCGATCTCTCCATTCTCCCCCGATCTCTCCACTCTCCCCGATCGCTCCACTCTCTCCCCGATCTCTCCACACTCCCCCGATCTCTCCACTCTCTCCCTGATCTCTCCACTCTCTCCCCGATCTCTCCACTCTCTCTCCGATCTCTCCGCTCTCCCCCCGACCTCTCCACTCTCCCCCCCGATCTCTCCACTCTCCCCCCGATCTCTCCACTCTCCCCCGATCTCTGCGCTCTTCCCCCAATCTCTCCGCTCTCCCCGATCTCTCCACCCTCTCCCCGATCTCTCCACTCTCCCCGATCTCTCCACCGTCTCCCCGATCTCTCCACTCTCCCCGATCTCTCCACTCTCCCCCCGATGTCTCCACTTTCTCCCCGATCTCTCCACTCTCTCTCCGATCTCTCCATTCTCCCCCGATCTCTCCACTCTCCCCGATCGCTCCACTCTCTCCCTGATCTCTCCACACTCCCCCGATCTCTCCACTCTCTCCCTGATCTCTCCACTCTCTCCCCGATCTCTCCACTCTCTCTCCGATCTCTCCACTCTCTCCCCGACCTCTCCACTCTCACCCCGATCTCTCCACTCTCCCCCCGATCTCTCCACTCTCTCCCCGATCTCTCCACTCTCCCCGATCTCTCCACCCTCTCCCCGATCTCTCCACTCTCCCCGATCTCTCCACTCTCCCCCCGATCTCTCCACTCTCTCTCCAATCTCTCCACTCTCTCCCCGACCTCTCCACTCTCCCCCCGATCTCTCCACTCACTCCCGATCTCTCCTCTCTATCCCCGACCTCTCCACTCTCTCCCCAGACCTCTCCACCCTCCCCCTGATCTCTCCACTCTCCCCCGATCTCTCCACTCTCCCCCAATCTCTCCACTCTCCCCCCGACCTCTCCACTCTCCCCTGATCTCTCCTCCCTCCCCCTGATCTCTCCACTCTCTCCCCGAACTCTCCACTCTCCCCCGATCTCTCCACTCGCTCCCCGATCTCTCCACTCTCTCCCCGATCTCTCCACTCTCCCCCAATCTCTCCACTCTCTCTCCGATCTCTCCACTCCCCCCGATCTCTCCACTCTCTCCCCGATCTCTCCACTCTCTCCCCGATCTCTCCACTCTCCCCCGATCTCTCCACTCTCTCCCCCGATCTCTCCCCTTTATCCCCGATCTCTCCACTCTCCCCGATCTCTCCACTCTCTCTCCGATCTCTCCACTCTCCCCCGATCTCTCCACCCTCCCCCGATCTCTCCACTCTCCCCCGATCTCTCCACTCTCTCCCCGATCTCTCCACCCTCCCCCGATCGCTCCACTCTCCCCCAATCTCTCCGCTCTCCCCGATCTCTCCACTCTCTCTCCGATCTCCCCACTCTCCCCCGATCTCTCCACTCTCCCCCGATCTCTCCACCCTCCCCCGATCTCTCCACTCTCCCCCGATCTCTCCACTCTCTCCCCGATCTCTCCACCCTCCCCCGATCGCTCCACTCTCCCCCAATCTCTCCGCTCTCCCCGATCTCTCCACCCTCTCCCCGATCTCTCCACTCTCCCTGATCTCTCCACCGTCTCCCCGATCTCTCCACTCTCCCCGATCTCTCCACTCTCCCCCCGATGTCTCCACTTTCTCCCCGATCTCTCCACTCTCTCTCCGATCTCTCCATTCTCCCCCGATCTCTCCACTCTCCCCGATCGCTCCACTCTCTCCCCGATCTCTCCACACTCCCCCGATCTCTCCACTCTCTCCCTGATCTCTCCACTCTCTCCCCGATCTCTCCACTCTCTCTCCGATCTCTCCGCTCACCCCCCGACCTCTCCACTCTCCCCCCGATCTCTCCACTCTCCCCCCGATCTCTCCACTCTCCCCCGATTTCTGCGCTCTTCCCCCAATCTCTCCGCTCTCCCCGATCTCTCCACCCTCTCCCCGATCTCTCCACTCTCCCCGATCTCTCCACCGTCTCCCCGATCTCTCCACTCTCCCCGATCTCTCCACTCTCCCCCCGATGTCTCCACTTTCTCCCCGATCTCTCCACTCTCTCTCCGATCTCTCCATTCTCCCCCGATCTCTCCACTCTCCCCGATCGCTCCACTCTCTCCCCGATCTCTCCACACTCCCCCGATCTCTCCACTCTCTCCCTGATCTCTCCACTCTCTCCCCGATCTCTCCACTCTCTCTCCGATCTCTCCACTCTCTCCCCGACCTCTCCACTCTCACCCCGATCTCTCCACTCTCCCCCCGATCTCTCCACTCTCTCCCCGATCTCTCCACTCTCCCCGATCTCTCCACCCTCTCCCCGATCTCTCCACTCTCCCCGATCTCTCCACTCTCCCCCCGATCTCTCCACTCTCTCTCCAATCTCTCCACTCTCTCCCCGACCTCTCCACTCTCCCCCCGATCTCTCCACTCACTCCCGATCTCTCCTCTCTATCCCCGACCTCTCCACTCTCTCCCCAGACCTCTCCACCCTCCCCCTGATCTCTCCACTCTCCCCCGATCTCTCCACTCTCCCCCAATCTCTCCACTCTCCCCCCGACCTCTCCACTCTCCCCTGATCTCTCCTCCCTCCCCCTGATCTCTCCACTCTCTCCCCGAACTCTCCACTCTCCCCCGATCTCTCCACTCGCTCCCCGATCTCTCCACTCTCTCCCCGATCTCTCCACTCTCCCCCAATCTCTCCACTCTCTCTCCGATCTCTCCACTCCCCCCGATCTCTCCACTCTCTCCCCGATCTCTCCACTCTCTCCCCGATCTCTCCACTCTCCCCCGATCTCTCCACTCTCTCCCCCGATCTCTCCCCTTTATCCCCGATCTCTCCACTCTCCCCGATCTCTCCACTCTCTCTCCGATCTCTCCACTCTCCCCCGATCTCTCCACCCTCCCCCGATCTCTCCACTCTCTCCCCGATCTCTCCACTCTCTCCCCGATCTCTCCACTATCTGCCCGATCTCTCCACTCTCCCCCGATCTCTCCACTCTCCCCCGATCTCTCCACTCTCCCCCCGATCTCTCCACTTTCCCCCCGATCTCTCCACTCCCCCGATCTCTCCACTCTCCCCCGATCTCTCCACTCTCCCCCGAACTCTCCACTCTCCCCCCGACCTCTCCACTCTCACCCGATCTCTCCACCCTCCCCCTGATCTCTCCACTCTCCCCCGATCTCTCCACTCTCTCCCCGATCTCTCCACTCGCTCCCCGATCTCTCCACTCTCCCCCGATCTCTCCACCCTGCCCCGATCTCTCCACCCTCCCCCTCATCTCTCCACTCTCCCCCCGATCTCTCCACTCTCCCCCCGATCTCTCCACTCGCTCCCCGATCTCTCCACTCTCCCCCGATCTCTCCACCCTGCCCCGATCTCTCCACTCTCTCCCCGATCTCTCCACTCTGTCCCCGATCTCTCCACTCTCTCCCCGATCTCTCCACTCTCTCCCCGATCTCTCCACTCTCTCCCCGATCTCTCCACTCCCCCCGATCTCTCCACTCTCTCTCCGCTCTCCCCACTCTCCCCCGATCTCTCCACTCTCCCCCGATCTCTCCACTCTCCCGCGATCTCTCCACTCTCTCCCCGATCTCTCCACCCTCCCCCGATCGCTCCACTCTCCCCCAATCTCTCCGCTCTCCCCGATCTCTCCACTCTCTCTCCGATCTCCCCACTCTCCCCCGATCTCTCCACTCTCCCCCGATCTCTCCACCCTCCCCCGATCTCTCCACTCTCCCCCGATCTCTCCACTCTCTCCCCGATCTCTCCACCCTCCCCCGATCGCTCCACTCTCCCCCAATCTCTCCGCTCTCCCTGATCTCTCCACCCTCTCCCCGATCTCTCCACTCTCCCCGATCTCTCCACCGTCTCCCCGATCTCTCCACTCTCCCCGATCTCTCCACTCTCCCCCCGATGTCTCCACTTTCTCCCCGATCTCTCCACTCTCTCTCCGATCTCTCCATTCTCCCCCGATCTCTCCACTCTCCCCGATCGCTCCACTCTCTCCCCGATCTCTCCACACTCCCCCGATCTCTCCACTCTCTGCCTGATCTCTCCACTCTCTCCCCGATCTCTCCACTCTCCCCCCGACCTCTCCACTCTCCCCCCGATCTCTCCACTCTCCCCCCGATCTCTCCACTCTCCCCCGATCTCTGCGCTCTCTCCCCGATCTCTCCGCTCTCCCCCCGATCTCTCCACCCTCCCCCTGATCTCTCCACTCTGCCCCGATCTCTCCACTCTCCCCCCGATCTCTCCACCCTCCCCCTGATCTCTCCACTCTCCCCCGATCTCTCCACTCTCCCCCCGATCTGTCCACTCTCCCCCCGATCTCTCCACTCTCCCCCAATCTGTCCACTCTCCCCCCGATCTCTCCACTCTCTCCCCGATCTCTCCACTCTCCCCGATCTCTCATCCCTCTCCCCGATCTCTCCACTCTCCCCGATCTCTCAACCCTCTCCCCGATCTCTCCACTCTCCCCGATCTCTCCACTCTCCCCCCGATCTCTGCACTTTCTCCCCGATCTCTCCACTCTCTCTCCGATCTCTCCACTCTCCCCCGATCTCTCCACGCTCCCCGATCTCTCCACTCTCTCCCCGATCTCTCCATCTCTCCACGATCTCTCCACCCTCTCCCCGATCTCTCCACCATCTCCCCGATCTCTCCACTCTCCCCGATCTCTCCACTCTCCCCCCGATCTCTCCACTTTCTCCCCGATCTCTCCACTCTCTCTCCGATCTCTCCACTCTCCCCCGATCTCTCCACTCTCCCCGATCTCTCCACTCTCTCCCCGATCTCTCCACTCTCTCCCCGATCTCTCCACTCTCTCCCCGATCTCTCCACTCTCTCCCCGATCTCTCCACTCTCTCCCCGATCTCTCCACTCTCTCCCCGATCTCTCCACTCTCTCTCCGATCTCTCCACTCTCTCCCCGACCTCTCCACTCTCCCCCCGATCTCTCCACTCTCCCCAGATCTCTCCACCCTCCCCCTGATCTCTCCACTCTCCCCGGATCTCTCCACTCTCCCCCAATCTCTCCACTCTCCCCCCGACCTCTCCACTCTCCCCTGATCTCTCCACCCTCCCCCTGATCTCTCCACTCTCTCCGATCTCTCCTCCCTCTCCCCAATCTCTCCACTCTCCCCGATCTCTCCACCCTCTCCCCAATCTCTCCACTCTCCCCCCGATCTCTGCACTTTCTCCCCGATCTCTCCACTCTCTCTCCGATCTCTCCACTCTCCCCCGATCTCTCCACTCTCCCCGATCTCTCCACTCTCTCCCCGATCTCTCCACTCTCCCCCGATCTCTCCACTCTCCCCCGATCTCTCCACTCTCTCCCCGATCTCTCCACTCTCTCCCCGATCTCTCCACTCTCTCTCCGATCGCTCCACTCTCCCCCCGATCTCTCCACTCTCTCCCTGATCTCTCCACTCTCCCCGATCTCTCCACCCTCTCCCCGATCTCTCCACTCTCCCCGATCTCTCCACCCTCTCCCCGATCTCTCCACTCTCCCCGATCTCTCCACTCTCCCCCCGATCTCTCCACTTTCTCCCCGATCTCTCCACTCTCTCTCCGATCTCTCCACTCTCCCCCGATCTCTCCACTCTCCCCCGATCTCTCCACTCTCCCCGATCTCTCCACTCTCTCCCCGATCTCTCCACTCTCTCCCCGATCTCTCCACTCTCTCCCCGATCTCTCCACTCTCTCTCCGATCTCTCCACTCTCTCCCCGATCTCTCCACTCTCCCCCGATCTCTCCACTCTCTCCCCGATCTCTCCACTCTCTCCCCGATCTCTCCACTCTCTCTCCGATCTCTCCACTCTCTCCCCGACCTCTCCACTCTCCCCCCGATCTCTCCACTCTCCCCCCGATCTCTCCACTCTCCCCCGATCTCTGCACTCTCTCCCCGATCTCTCCGCTCTCCCCCCGATCTCTCCGCCCTCCCCCTGATCTCTCCACTCTGCCCCGATCTCTCCACTCTCCCCCCGATCTCTCCACCCTCCCCCTGATCTCTCCACTCTCCCCCGATCTCTCCACTCTCCCCCCGATCTGTCCACTCTCCCCCCGATCTCTCCACTCTCCCCCCGACCTGTCCACTCTCCCCCCGATCTCTCCACTCTCTCCCCGATCTCTCCACTCTCCCCGATCTCTCCTCCTTCTCCCCGATCTCTCCACTCTCCCCCGATCTCTGCACTTTCTCCCCGATCTCTCCACTCTCACTCCGATCTCTCCACTCTGCCCCGATCTCTCCACTCTCCCCGATCTCTCCACTCTCTCCCCGATCTCTCCACTCTCCCCCGATCTCTCCACTCTCTCCCCGATCTCTCCACTCTCTCTCCGATCTCTCCACTCTCTCCCCGACCTCTCCACTCTCACCCCGATCTCTCCACTCTCCCCCCGATCTCTCCACTCTCCCCCTATCTCTCCACTCTCCCCCCGACCTCTCCACTCTCCCCTGATCTCTCCACCCTCCCCCTGATCTCTCAACTCTCTCCCAGAACTCTCCACTCTCCCCCGATCTCTCCACTCTCCCCCGATCTCTCCACTCTCTCCCCGATCTCTCGACTCTCTCCCCGATATCTCCACTCTCCCCCGATCTCTCCACTCTCCCCCGATCCCTCCACTCTCCCCACGACCTCTCCACTCTCCCCCGATCTCTCCACCCTCCCCCTGATCTCTCCACTCTCCCCCGATCTCTCCACTCTCTCCCCATCTCTCCACTCTCCCCATCTCTCCACTCTCCCCCGATCTCTCCACTCTCCCCCCGATCTCTCCACTCCCCCCGATCTCTCCACTCTCTCCCCGATCTCTCCACTCTCCCCCCGATCTCTCCACTCTCTCCCCGATCTCTCCACTCTCTCCCCGATCTCTCCACTCTCCCCCCGATCTCTCCACTCTCCCCCCGATCTCTCCACTCTCCCCCCTGAACTCTCCACTCTCTCCCCGATCTCTCCACTCTCCCCCGATCTCTCCACCCTCCCCCGATCTCTCCAATCTCTCCCCGATCTCTCCACTCTCTCCCCGATCTCTCCACCCTCCCCCGATCTCTCCACTCTCTCCCCGATCTCTCCACTCTCCCCCGACCTCTCCACTCCCCCCCGATCTCTCCACTCTCTCTGATCTCTCCACTCTCTCCCCGATCGCTCCGCTCTCTCCCCGATCTCTCCGCTCTCCCCCTGATCTCTCCACCCTCCCCCTGATCTCTCCACTCTGCCCCGATCTCTCCTCTCTCCCCCCGATCTCTCCACCCTCCCCCTGATCTCTCCACTGCCCCCGATCTCTCCACTCTCCCCCGATCTCTCCACTCTCCCCCGATCTCTCCACTCTCCCCCGATCTCTCCACTCTCTACCCGATCTCTCCACTCTCCCCGATCTCTCCTCCCTCTCCCCGATCTCTCCCCTCTCCCCGATCTCTCCACTCTCCCCCCGATCTCTCCACTCTCTCCCCAATCTCTCCACTCTCCCCGATCTCTCCACCCTCTCCCCGATCTCTCCACTCTCCCCGATCTCTCCACCCTCTCCGCGATCTCTCCACTCTCCCCCGATCTCTCCACTCTCTCCCCGATCTCTCCACTCTCCCCCGATCTCTCCACTCTCCCCCCGATCTCTCCACTCCCCCCGATCTCTCCACTCTCTCCCCGATCTCTCCACTCTCCCCCCGATCTCTCCACTCTCTCCCCGATCTCTCCACTCTCCCCCGATCTCTCCACTCTCTCCTCCGAACTCTCCACTCTCCCCCAGCCTCTCCACTCTCTCCCCGATCTCTCCATTCACTCCCCGATCTCTCGACTCTCCCCCCGATCTCTCCACTCTCTCCCCGATCTCTCCACTCTCCCCTGATCTCTGCACTCTCTCCCCGATCTCTCCACTCTCCCCCGATCTCTCCACTCTCCCACCGATCTCTCCACTCTCCCCCGATCTCTCCACTCTCTCCCCGATCTCTCCACTCTCTCCCCGAACTCTCCACTCTCCCCCCGATCTCTCCACTCTCCCCCGATTTCTGCACTCTCGCCCCGATCTCTCCACTCTTCCCCGATCTCTCCACTCTCCCCCGATCTCTCCACTCTCTCCCCGATCTCTCCACCCTCCCCCTGATCTCTCCAGTCTCCCACCGATCTCTCCACTCTCCCCCGATCTCTCCACTCTCTCCCCGATCTCTCCACTCTCTCCCCGAACTCTCCACTCTCCCCCCGATCTCTCCACTCTCCCCCGATCTCTCCACTCTCCCCTGATCTCTCCACTCTCTCCCCGATCTCTCCACCCTCCCCCTGATCTCTCCACTCTCCTCCCGATCTCTCCACTCTCCCCCGATCTCTCCCCGATCTCTCCACTCTCTGCCCGATCTCTCCACTCTCCCCCGATCTCTCCACTCTCCCCCCGATCTCTCCACTCTCCCCCGATCCCTCCACTCTCCCCCCGACCTCTCCACTCTCCCCCGATCTCTCCACCCTCCCCCTGATCTCTCCACTCTCCCCCGATCTCTCCACTCTCTCCCCGATCTCTCCACTCTCCCCCGATCTCTCCACTCTTCCCCCGATCTCTCCACTCCCCCCGATCTCTCCACTCTCTCCCCGATCTCTCCACTCTCCCCCCGATCTCTCCACTCTCCCCCCGATCTCTCCACTCTCTCCCCGAGCTCTCCACTCTCTCCCCGATCTCTCCACTCTCCCCCGATCTCTCCACTCTCTCCCCCGATCTCTCCACTCTCCCCCGGCCTCTCCACTCTCTCCCCGATCTCTCCATTCACTCCCCGATCTCTCGACTCTCCCCCCGATCTCTCCACTCTCTCCCCGATCTCTCCACTCTCCCCTGATCTCTGCACTCTCTCTCTGATCTCTCCACTCTCCCCCCCGATATCTCCACTCTCCCCCCGATCTCTCCACCCTCCCCCCGATCTCTCCACTTTCTCCCCGGTCTCTCCACTCTCTCCCCGATCTCTCCACTCTCCCCCGATCTCTCCACTCTCCCACCGATCTCTCCACTCTCCCCCGATCTCTCCACTCTCTCCCCAATCCCTCCACTCTCTCCCCGAACTCTCCACTCTCCCCCCGATCTCTCCACTCTCCCCCGATTTCTCCACTCTCGCCCCGATCTCTTCACTCTCTCCCCGATCTCTCCACTCTTCCCCGATCTCTCCACTCTCCCCCGATCTCTCCACTCTCTCCCCGATCTCTCCACCCTCCCCCTGATCTCTCCACTCTCCCACCGATCTCTCCACTCTCCCCCGATCTCTCCACTCTCTCCCCGATCTCTCCACTCTCTCCCCGAACTCTCCACTCTCCCCCCGATCTCTCCACTCTCCCCCGATCTCTCCACTCTCCCCCGATCTCTCCACTCTCTCCCCGATCTCTCCACCCTCCCCCGATCTCTCCACTCTCTCCACTGATCTCTCCACTCTCCCCCGATCTATC
Source organism: Somniosus microcephalus (assembly GCF_052327205.1). Classification (NCBI taxonomy): domain Eukaryota; kingdom Metazoa; phylum Chordata; class Chondrichthyes; order Squaliformes; family Somniosidae; genus Somniosus; species Somniosus microcephalus. The sequence continues at coordinate 15,202 of NW_028226703.1, forward strand.
CACTTTCTCCCCGATCACTCCACTCTCTCGCCGATCTCTCCACCCTCCCCTGATCTCTCCACTCTCCCCCTGTCTCTCCACTCTTCCCTGATCTCTCCACTCTCCCCCGATCTCTCCCCGATCTCTCCACCCTCCCCCTGATCTCTCCACTCTCCCCCCCGATCTCTCCACTCTCCCCTGATCTCTCCACTCTCTCACCGATCTCTCCACTCTCTCCCCGATCTGTCCACTCTCCCCCCGATCTCTCCACTCTCCCCCGATCTCTCCACTCTCCCCCGATCTCTCCACTCTCTCCCCGATCTCTCCACTCTCTCTCCGATCTCTCCACTCTCTCCCCGACCTCTCCACTCTCACCCCGATCTCTCCACTCTCCCCCCGATCTCTCCACACTCCCCCTATCTCTCCACTCTCCCCCCGACCTCTCCACTCTCCCCTGATCTCTCCACCCTCCCCCTGATCTCTCCACTCTCTCCCCGAACTCTCCACTCTCCCCCCGATCTCTCCACTCTCCCCCGATCTCTCCACTCTCTCCCCGATCTCTCCACTCTCTCCCCGATCTCTCCTCTCTCCCCCAATCTCTCCACTCTCCCCCGATCTCTCCACCCTCCCTGATCTCTCCACTCTCTCTCCGATCTCTCCACTCTCCCCCCGATCTCTCCACTCTCCCCCCGATCTCTCCACTCTCCCCTATCTCTCCAATCTCTCTCCGATCTCTCCACTCCCCCCGATCTCTCCACTCTCTCCCTGATCTCTCCACTCTCCCCCAATCTCTCCACTCTCTCCCCCGATCTCTCCCCTTTCTCCCCGATCTCTCCACTCTCCCCGATCTCTCCACTCTCTCTCCGATCTCTCCACTCTCCCCCGATCTCTCCACCCTCCCCCGATCTCTCCACCCTCCCCCGATCTCTCCACTCTCTCCCCGATCTCTCAACTATCTCCCCGATCTCTCCACTCTCCCCCGATATCTCCACTCTCCCCCGATCTCTCCACTCTCCCCCGATCCCTCCACTCTCCCCCCGACCTCTCCACTCTCCCCCGATCTCTCCACCCTCCCCCTGATCTCTCCACTCTCCCCCGATCTCTCCACTCTCTCCCCGATCTCTCCACTCTCCCCCGATCTCTCCACTCTCCCCCCGATCTCTCCACTCCCCCCGATCTCTCCACTCTCTCCCCGATCTCTCCACTCTCCCCACGATCTCTCCACTCTCTCCCCGATCTCTCCACTCTCCCCCGATCTCTCCACTCTCTCCCCCGATCTCTCCACTCTCCCCCGGTCTCTCCACTCTCTCCCCGATCACTCCATTCACTCCCCGATCTCTCAACTCTCCCCCCGATCTCTCCACTCTCTCCCCGATCTCTCCACTCTCCCCGGATCTCTGCACTCTCTCTCTGATCTCTCCACTCTCCCCCCCGATCTCTCCACTCTCCCCCCGATCTCTCCACCCTCCCCCCGATCTCTCCACTTTCTCCCCGATCTCTCCACTCTCCCCCGATCTCTCCACTCTCCCCTGATCTCTCCACTCTCTCCCCGATCTCTCCACCCTCCCCCTGATCTCTCCACTCTCCTCCCGATCTCTCCACTCTCCCCCGATCTCTCCACTCTCTCCCCGATCTCTCCACTCTCTGCCCGATCTCTCCACTCTCCCCCGATCTCTCCACTCTCCCCCGACTTCTCCACTCTCCCCCGATCTCTCCACCCAACCCCTGAGCTCACCACTCTCCCCGATCTCTCCCCTCTCTCTCCAATCTCTCCACTCTCGCTCCGATCTCTCCACTCTCCCCCGCTCTCTCCATTCTCTCTCCGATCTCTCCACTCTCCCCCAATCTCTCCACTCTCCCCGCGACCTCTCCACTCTCCCCTGATCTCTCCACTCTACCCCGACCTCTAAACTCTCCCCCAATCTCTCCACTCTCCCCCTGATCTCTCCACTCTCTCTCCGATCTCTCCACTCTCTCCCCGATCTCTCCAATCTCTCTCCGCTCTCTCCCCGATCTCTCCACTCTCTCCCTGATCTCTCCACTCTCTCCCCGGTCTCTCCACTCTCTCCCCGATCTCTCCACTCTCTCTCCGATCTCTCCACTCTCTCCCCGATCTCTCCACCCTCCCCCGATCTCTCCACTCTCTCCACTGATCTCTCCACTCTCCCCCGATCTATCCACTTTCTCCCCGATCTCTCCACTCTCTCGCCGATCTCTCCACCCTCCCCCGATCTCTCCACTCTCCCCCTGTCTCTCCACTCTTCCCTGATCTCTCCACTCTCCCCCGATCTCTCCACTCTCTCCCCGATCTCTCCACCCTCCCCCTGATCCCTCCACTCTCCCCCCCGATCTCTCCACTCTCCCCTGATCTCTCCACTCTCTCACCGATCTCGCCACTCTCTCCCCGATCTGTCCACTCTCCCCCCGATCTCTCCACTCTCCCCCGATCTGTCCACTCTCCCCCCGATCTCTCCACTCTCTCCCCGATCTCTCCACTCTCCCCGATCTCTCCTCCCTCTCCCCGATCTCTCCACTCTCCCCGATCTCTCCACCCTCTCCCCGATCTCTCCACTCTCCCCGATCTCTCCACTCTCCCCCGATCTCTCCACTCTCCCCGATCTCTCCACTCTCTCCCCGATCTCTCCACTCTCCCCCGATCTCTCCACTCTCCCCGATCTCTCCACTCTCTCCCCGATCTCTCCACTCTCCCCCGATCTCTCCACTCTCTCCCCGCTCTCTCCACTCTCTCTCCGATCTCTCCACTCTCTCCCCGACCTCTCCACTCTCACCCCGATCTCTCCACTCTACCCCCGATCTCTCCACTCTCTCCCCGATCTCTCCACTCTCCCCGATCTCTCCACCCTCTCCCCGATCTCTCCACTCTCCCCGATCTCTCCACTCTCCCCCCGATCTCTCCACTCTCTCTCCGATCTCTCCACTCTCTCCCCGACCTCTCCACTCTCCCCCCGATCTCTCCACTCACTCCCGATCTCTCCTCTCTCTCCCCGACCTCTCCACTCTCTCCCCAGACCTCTCCACCCTCCCCCTGATCTCTCCACTCTCCCCCGATCTCTCCACTCTCCCCCAATCTCTCCACTCTCCCCCGACCTCTCCACTCTCCCCTGATCTCTCCACCCTCCCCCTGATCTCTCCACTCTCTCCCCGAACTCTCCACTCTCCCCCGATCTCTCCACTCGCTCCCCGATCTCTCCACTCTCTCCCCGATCTCTCCACTCTCCCCCAATCTCTCCACTCTCTCTCCGATCTCTCCACTCCCCCCGATCTCTCCACTCTCTCCCCGATCTCTCCACTCTCTCCCCGATCTCTCCACTCTCCCCCGATCTCTCCACTCTCTCCCGCGATCTCTCCCCTTTCTCCCCGATCTCTCCACTCTCCCCGATCTCTCCACTCTCTCTCCGATCTCTCCACTCTCCCCCGATCTCTCCACCCTCCCCCGATCTCTCCACTCTCTCCCCGATCTCTCCACTCTCTCCCCGATCTCTCCACTATCTGCCCGATCTCTCCACTCTCCGCCGATCTCTCCACTCTCCCCCGATCTCTCCACTCTCCCCCCGATCTCTCCACTCTCCCCCCGATCTCTCCACTCCCCCGATCTCTCCACTCTCCCCCGATCTCTCCACTCTCCCCCGAACTCTCCACTCTCCCCCCGACCTCTCCACTCTCACCCGATCTCTCCACCCTCCCCCTGATCTCTCCACTCTCCCCCGATCTCTCCACTCTCTCCCCGATCTCTCCACTCTCCCCCCGATCTCTCCACTCTCCCCTCGATCTCTCCACTCGCTCCCCGATCTCTCCACTCTCCCCCGATCTCTCCACCCTGCCCCGATCTCTCCACTCTCTCCCCGATCTCTCCACTCTGTCCCCGATCTCTCCACTCTCTCCCCGATCTCTCCACTCTCTCCCCGATCTCTCCACTCTCTCCCCGATCTCTCCACTCTCTCCCGGATCTCTCCACTCTCTCTCCGATTACCCGACTCTCCCCCGATCTTTCCACTCTCCCCCGATCTCTCCACCCTCCCCCGATCTCTCCACTCTCCCCCGATCTCTCCCCGATCTCTCCACCCTCCCCCGATCGCTCCACTCTCCCCCAATCACTCCGCTCTCCCCGATCTCTCCACCCTCTCCCCGACCTCTCCACTCTCCCCGATCTCTCCACCGTCTCCCCGATCTCTCCACTCTCCCGATCTCTCCACTCTCCCCCCGATGTCTCCACTTTCTCCCCGATCTCTCCACTCTCTCTCCGATCTCTCCACTCTCCCCCCGATGTCTCCACTTTCTCCCCGATCTCTCCACTCTCTCTCCGATCTCTCCACTCTCCCCCGATCTCTCCACTCTCCCCGATCGCTCCACTCTCTCCCCGATCTCTCCACTCTCCCCCGATCTCTCCACTCTCTCCCCGATCTCTCCACTCTCTCCCCGATCTCTCCACTCTCTCTCCGATCTCTCCACTCTCCCCCGACCTCTCCACTCTCCCCCCGATCTCTCCACTCTCCCCCCGATCTCTCCACTCTCCCCCGATCTCTGCGCTCTCTCCCCGATCTCTCCGCTCTCCCCCCGATCTCTCCACCCTCCCCCTGATCTCTCCACTCTGCCCCGATCTCTCCACTCTCCCCCCGATCTCTCCACCCTCCCCCTGATCTCTCCACTCTCCCCTGATCTCTCCACTCTCCCCCCGATCTGTCCACTCTCCCCCCGATCTCTCCACTCTCCCCCGATCTGTCCACTCTCCCCCCGATCTCTCCACTCTCTCCCCGATCTCTCCACTCTCCCCGATCTCTCATCCCTCTCCCCGATCTCTCCACTCTCCCCGATCTCTCAACCCTCTCCCCGATCTCTCCACTCTCCCCGATCTCTCCACTGTCCCCCCGATCTCTGCACTTTCTCCCCAATCTCTCCACTCTCTCTCCGATCTCTCCACTCTCCCCCGATCTCTCCATGCTCCCCGATCTCTCCACTCTCTCCCCGATCTCTCCATCTCTCCACGATCTCTCCACCCTCTCCCCGATCTCTCCACCCTCTCCCCGATCTCTCCACTCTCCCCGATCTCTCCACTCTCCCCCCGATCTCTCCACTTTCTCCCCGATCTCTCCACTCTCTCTCCGATCTCTCCACTCTCCCCCGATCTCTCCACTCTCCCCGATCTCTCCACTCTCTCCCCGATCTCTCCACTCTCTCCCCGATCTCTCCACTCTCTCCCCGATCTCTCCACTCTCTCCCCGATCTCTCCACTCTCTCCCCGATCTCTCCACTCTCTCCCCGATCTCTCCACTCTCTCCCCGATCTCTCCACTCTCTCTCCGATCTCTCCACTCTCTCCCCGACCTCTCCACTCTCCCCCCCGATCTCTCCACTCACTCCCGATCTCTCCTCTCTCTCCCCGACCTCTCCACTCTCCCCCCGACCTCTCCACTCTCCCCAGATCTCTCCACCCTCCCCCTGATCTCTCCACTCTCCCCGGATCTCTCCACTCTCCCCCAATCTCTCCACTCTCCCCCCGACCTCTCCACTCTCCCCTGATCTCTCCACCCTCCCCCTGATCTCTCCACTCTCTCCGATCTCTCCTCCCTCTCCCCGATCTCTCCACTCTCCCCGATCTCTCCACCCTCTCCCCAATCTCTCCACTCTCCCCGATCTCTCCACTCTCCCCCCGATCTCTGCACTTTCTCCCCGATCTCTCCACTCTCTCTCCGATCTCTCCACTCTCCCCCGATCTCTCCACTCTCCCCGATCTCTCCACTCTCTCCCCGATCTCTCCACTCTCTCTCCGATCTCTCCACTCTCCCCCGATCTCTCCACTCTCCCCGATCTCTCCACTCTCTCCCCGATCTCTCCACTCTCCCCCGATCTCTCCACTCTCCTCCGATCTCTCCACTCTCTCCCCGATCTCTCCACTCTCTCCCCGATCTCTCCACTCTCTCTCCGATCTCTCCACTCTCCCCCCGATCTCTCCACTTTCTCCCCGATCTCTCCACTCTCCCCGATCTCTCCACCCTCTCCCCGATCTCTCCACTCTCCCCGATCTCTCCACCCTCTCCCCGATCTCTCCACTCTCCCCGATCTCTCCACCCTCTCCCCGATCTCTCCACTCTCCCCGATCTCTCCACTCTACCCCCGATCTCTCCACTTTCTCCCCGATCTCTCCACTCTCTCTCCGATCTCTCCACTCTCCCCCGATCTCTCCACTCTCCCCCGATCTCTCCACTCTCCCCGATCTCTCCACTCTCCCCGATCTCTCCACTCTCTCCCCGATCTCTCCACTCTCTCCCCGATCTCTCCACTCTCCCCCGATCTCTGCACTCTCTCCCCGATCTCTCCACTCTCTCCCCGATCTCTCCACTCTCTCCCCGATCTCTCCACTCTCTCTCCGATCTCTCCACTCTCTCACCGACCTCTCCACTGTCCCCCCGATCTCTCCACTCTCCCACCGATCTCTCCACTCTCCCCCGATCTCTGCACTCTCTCCCCGATCTCTCCGCTCTCCCCCCGATCTCTCCGCCCTCCCCCTGATCTCTCCACTCTGCCCTGATCTCTCCATCTCCCCCCGATCTCTCCACTCTCCCCCGATCTCTCCACTCTCCCCCCGATCTGTCCACTCTCCCCCCGATCTGTCCACTCTCCCCCCGATGTCTCCACTCTCTCCCCGAACTCTCCACTCTCCCCCGATCTCTCCACTCGCTCCCCGATCTCTCCACTCTCTCCCCGATCTCTCCACTCTCTCTCCGATCTCTCCACTCCCCACGATCTCTCCACTCTCTCCCCGATCTCTCCACTCTCTCCCCGATCTCTCCACTCTCCCCCGATCTCTCCACTCTCTCCCCCGATCTCTCCCCTTTCTCCCCGATCTCTCCACTCTCCCCGATCTCTCCACTCTCTCTCCGATCTCTCCACTCTCCCCCGATCTCTCCACCCTCCCCCGATCTCTCCACTCTCTCCCCGATCTCTCCACTCTCTCCCCGATCTCTCCACTATCTGCCCGATCTCTCCACTCTCCCCCGATCTCTCCACTCTCCCCCGATCTCTCCACTCTCCCCCCGATCTCTCCACTCCCCCGATCTCTCCACTCTCCCCCGATCTCTCCACTCTCCCCCGAACTCTCCACTCTCCCCCCGACCTCTCCACTCTCACCCGATCTCTCCACCCTCCCCCTGATCTCTCCACTCTCCCCCGATCTCTCCACTCTCTCCCCGATCTCTCCACTCTCCCCCCGATCTCTCCACTCTCCCCCCGATCTCTCCACTCGCTCCCCGATCTCTCCACTCTCCCCCGATCTCTCCTCCCTGCCCCGATCTCTCCACTCTCTCCCCGATCTCTCCACTCTGTCCCCGATCTCTCCACTCTCTCCCCGATCTCTCCACTCTCTCCCCGATCCCTCCACTCTCTCCCCGATCTCTCCACTCTCTCCCCGATCTCTCCACTCTCTCTCCGATCTCCCCACTCTCCCCCGATCTCTCCACTCTCCCCCGATCTCTCCACCCTCCCCCGATCTCTCCACTCTCCCCCGATCTCTCCACTCTCTCCCCGATCTCTCCACCCTCCCCCGATCGCTCCACTCTCCCCCAATCTCTCCGCTCTCCCCGATCTCTCCACCCTCTCCCCGATCTCTCCACTCTCCCCGATCCCTCCACCGTCTCCCCGATCTCTCCACTCTCCCCGATCTCTCCACTCTCCCCCCGATGTCTCCACTTTCTCCCCAATCTCTCCACTCTCTCTCCGATCTCTCCACTCTCCCCCGATCTCTCCATGCTCCCCGATCTCTCCACTCTCTCCCCGATCTCTCCATCTCTCCACGATCTCTCCACCCTCTCCCCGATCTCTCCACCCTCTCCCCGATCTCTCCACTCTCCCCGATCTCTCCACTCTCCCCCCGATCTCTCCACTTTCTCCCCGATCTCTCCACTCTCTCTCCGATCTCTCCACTCTCCCCCGATCTCTCCACTCTCCCCGATCTCTCCACTCTCTCCCCGATCTCTCCACTCTCTCCCCGATCTCTCCACTCTCTCCCCGATCTCTCCACTCTCTCCCCGATCTCTCCACTCTCTCCCCGATCTCTCCACTCTCTCCCCGATCTCTCCACTCTCTCCCCGATCTCTCCACTCTCTCTCCGATCTCTCCACTCTCTCCCCGACCTCTCCACTCTCCCCCCCGATCTCTCCACTCACTCCCGATCTCTCCTCTCTCTCCCCGACCTCTCCACTCTCCCCCCGACCTCTCCACTCTCCCCAGATCTCTCCACCCTCCCCCTGATCTCTCCACTCTCCCCGGATCTCTCCACTCTCCCCCAATCTCTCCACTCTCCCCCCGACCTCTCCACTCTCCCCTGATCTCTCCACCCTCCCCCTGATCTCTCCACTCTCTCCGATCTCTCCTCCCTCTCCCCGATCTCTCCACTCTCCCCGATCTCTCCACCCTCTCCCCAATCTCTCCACTCTCCCCGATCTCTCCACTCTCCCCCCGATCTCTGCACTTTCTCCCCGATCTCTCCACTCTCTCTCCGATCTCTCCACTCTCCCCCGATCTCTCCACTCTCCCCGATCTCTCCACTCTCTCCCCGATCTCTCCACTCTCTCTCCGATCTCTCCACTCTCCCCCGATCTCTCCACTCTCCCCGATCTCTCCACTCTCTCCCCGATCTCTCCACTCTCCCCCGATCTCTCCACTCTCCTCCGATCTCTCCACTCTCTCCCCGATCTCTCCACTCTCTCCCCGATCTCTCCACTCTCTCTCCGATCTCTCCACTCTCCCCCCGATCTCTCCACTTTCTCCCCGATCTCTCCACTCTCCCCGATCTCTCCACCCTCTCCCCGATCTCTCCACTCTCCCCGATCTCTCCACCCTCTCCCCGATCTCTCCACTCTCCCCGATCTCTCCACCCTCTCCCCGATCTCTCCACTCTCCCCGATCTCTCCACTCTACCCCCGATCTCTCCACTTTCTCCCCGATCTCTCCACTCTCTCTCCGATCTCTCCACTCTCCCCCGATCTCTCCACTCTCCCCCGATCTCTCCACTCTCCCCGATCTCTCCACTCTCCCCGATCTCTCCACTCTCTCCCCGATCTCTCCACTCTCTCCCCGATCTCTCCACTCTCCCCCGATCTCTGCACTCTCTCCCCGATCTCTCCACTCTCTCCCCGATCTCTCCACTCTCTCCCCGATCTCTCCACTCTCTCTCCGATCTCTCCACTCTCTCACCGACCTCTCCACTGTCCCCCCCGATCTCTCCACTCTCCCACCGATCTCTCCACTCTCCCCCGATCTCTGCACTCTCTCCCCGATCTCTCCGCTCTCCCCCCGATCTCTCCGCCCTCCCCCTGATCTCTCCACTCTGCCCTGATCTCTCCATCTCCCCCCGATCTCTCCACTCTCCCCCGATCTCTCCACTCTCCCCCCGATCTGTCCACTCTCCCCCCGATCTGTCCACTCTCCCCCCGATGTCTCCACTCTCTCCCCGAACTCTCCACTCTCCCCCGATCTCTCCACTCGCTCCCCGATCTCTCCACTCTCTCCCCGATCTCTCCACTCTCTCTCCGATCTCTCCACTCCCCCCGATCTCTCCACTCTCTCCCCGATCTCTCCACTCTCTCCCCGATCTCTCCACTCTCCCCCGATCTCTCCACTCTCTCCCCCGATCTCTCCCCTTTCTCCCCGATCTCTCCACTCTCCCCGATCTCTCCACTCTCTCTCCGATCTCTCCACTCTCCCCCGATCTCTCCACCCTCCCCCGATCTCTCCACTCTCTCCCCGATCTCTCCACTCTCTCCCCGATCTCTCCACTATCTGCCCGATCTCTCCACTCTCCCCCGATCTCTCCACTCTCCCCCGATCTCTCCACTCTCCCCCCGATCTCTCCACTCCCCCGATCTCTCCACTCTCCCCCGATCTCTCCACTCTCCCCCGAACTCTCCACTCTCCCCCCGACCTCTCCACTCTCACCCGATCTCTCCACCCTCCCCCTGATCTCTCCACTCTCCCCCGATCTCTCCACTCTCTCCCCGATCTCTCCACTCTCCCCCCGATCTCTCCACTCTCCCCCCGATCTCTCCACTCGCTCCCCGATCTCTCCACTCTCCCCCGATCTCTCCTCCCTGCCCCGATCTCTCCACTCTCTCCCCGATCTCTCCACTCTGTCCCCGATCTCTCCACTCTCTCCCCGATCTCTCCACTCTCTCCCCGATCCCTCCACTCTCTCCCCGATCTCTCCACTCTCTCCCCGATCTCTCCACTCTCTCTCCGATCTCCCCACTCTCCCCCGATCTCTCCACTCTCCCCCGATCTCTCCACCCTCCCCCGATCTCTCCACTCTCCCCCGATCTCTCCACTCTCTCCCCGATCTCTCCACCCTCCCCCGATCGCTCCACTCTCCCCCAATCTCTCCGCTCTCCCCGATCTCTCCACCCTCTCCCCGATCTCTCCACTCTCCCCGATCCCTCCACCGTCTCCCCGATCTCTCCACTCTCCCCGATCTCTCCACTCTCCCCCCGATGTCTCCACTTTCTCCCCGATCTCTCCACTCTCTCTCCGATCTCTCCACTCTCCCCCGATCTCTCCACTCTCCCTGATCGCTCCACTCTCTCCCCGATCTCTCCACACTCCCCCGATCTCTCCACTCTCTCCCCGATCTCTCCACTCTCTCCCCGATCTCTCCACTCTCTCTCCGATCTCTCCACTCTCCCCCGACCTCTCCACTCTCCCCCCGATCTCTCCACTCTCCCCCCGATCTCTCCACTCTCCCCCGATCTCTGCGCTCTCTCCCCGATCTCTCCGCTCTCCCCCCGATCTCTCCACCCTCCCCCTGATCTCTCCACTCTGCCCCGATCTCTCCACTCTCCCCCCGATCTCTCCACCCTCCCCCTGATCTCTCCACTCTCCCCCGATCTCTCCACTCTCCCCCCGATCTCTCCACCCTCCCCCTGTTCTCTCCACTCTCCCCCGATCTCTCCACTCTCCCCCCGATCTGTCCACTCTCCCCCCGATCTCTCCACTCTCCCCCGATCTGTCCACTCTCCCCCCGATCTCTCCACTCTCTCCCCGATCTCTCCACTCTCCCCGATCTCTCATCCCTCTCCCCGATCTCTCCACTCTCCCCGATCTCTCAACCCTCTCCCCGATCTCTCCACTCTCCCCGATCTCTCCACTGTCCCCCCGATCTCTGCACTTTCTCCCCGATCTCTCCACTCTATCCCCGATCTCTCCACTCTCTCTCCGATCTCTCCACTCACCCCCGATCTCTCCACGCTCCCCGATCTCTCCACTCTCTCCCCGATCTCTCCATCTCTCCACGATCTCTCCACCCTCTCCCCGATCTCTCCACCCTCTCCCCGATCTCTCCACTCTCCCCGATCTCTCCACTCTCCCCCCGACCTCTCCACTTTCTCCCCGATCTCTCCACTCTCTCTCCGATCTCTCCACTCTCCCCCCGATCTCTCCACTCTCTCCCCGATCTCTCCACTCTCCCCGATCTCTCCTCCCTCTCCCCGATCTCTCCACTCCCCCCGATCTCTCCACTTTCTACCCGATCTCTCCACTCTCTCTCCGATCTCTCCACTCTCCCCCCGATCTCTCCACTCTCTCCCCGATCTCTCCACTCTCCCCGATCTCTCCACCCTCTCCCCGATCTCTCCACTCTCCCCTATCTCTCCACTCTCCCCCGATCTCTGCACTTTCTCCCCGATCTCTCCACTCTCACTCCGATCTCTCCACTCTCCCCCCGATCTCTCCACTCTCCCCGATCTCTCCACTCTCTCCCCGATCTCTCCACTCTCCCCCGATCTCTCCACTCTCTCCCCGATCTCTCCACTCTCTCTCCGATCTCTCCACTCTCTCCCCGACCTCTCCACTCTCACCCCGATCTCTCCACTCTCCCCCCGATCTCTCCACTCTCCCCCTATCTCTCCACTCTCCCCCCGACCTCTCCACTCTCCCCTGATCTCTCCACCCTCCCCCTGATCTCTCCACTCTCTCCCCGAACTCTCCACTCTCCCCCGATCTCTCCACTCTCCCCCGATCTCTCGACTCTCTCCCCGATCTCTCGACTCTCTCCCCGATCTCTCCACTCTCCCCCAATCTCTCCACTCTCCCCCGATCTCTCCACCCTCCCCGATCTCTCCACTCTCTCTCCGATCTCTCCACTCTCCCCCCGATCTCTCCACTCTCCCCCCGATCTCTCCACTCTCCCCGATCTCTCCACTCTCTCTCCGATCTCTCCACTCCCCCCGATCTCTTCACTCTCTCCCCGATCTCTCCACTCTCCCCCGATCTCTCCACTCTCTCCCCCGATCTCTCCCCTTTCTCCCCGATCTCTCCACTCTCCCCGATCTCTCCACACTCTCTCCGATCTCTCC
>NW_028226704.1:0-17500 GCF_052327205.1 Somniosus microcephalus
TCACACTCTCTACACTCTCACTATCGCACATCTCTCACACTCTCACACTCTCACACTCTCACTCTCACACTCTCACACTCGCACTCTCACACTCTCACACTCGCACTCTCACACTCACACTCTCACACTCTCACACTCGCACTCTCACACTCTCACACTCTCACACTCTCACACTCCACTCTCACACTCTCACACTCTCACTCTCACACTCTCACACTCTCACACTCGCACTCTCACACTCTCACTCTCACACTCTCACACTCTCACACTCTCACTCTCACACTCTCACTCTCACACTCTCACACTCTCACACTCTCACACTCTCACACTCTCACTCTCACACTCTCACACTCTCACACTCACTCTCACACTCTCACACTCTCACACTCTCACTCTCACACTCTCCACTCTCTCACTCTCACACTCTCACTCTCCACTCTCGCACTCTCACACTCTCCACTCTCACACTCTCACACTCGCACTCTCACACTCTCACACTCGCACTCTGCACATTCTCACACTCTCACACTCGCACTCTCACTCTCACACTCTCACACTCTCACACTCGCACTCTCACACTCTCACACTCTCACACTCTCACACTCGCACTCTCACACTCTCACACTCTCACTCTCACACTCTCACACTCTCACACTCGCACTCTCACACTCTCACACTCTCACACTCGCACTCTCACACTCTCACTCTCACACTCTCACACTCTCTCACTCTCACACTCTCACTCTCACACTCTCACACTCTCACACCTCACACTCACACTCTCACACTCTCACACTCTCACTCTCACACTCTCACACTCTCACACTCTCACTCTCACACTCTCTCACACTCTCACTCTCACACTCACACTCTCACACTCTCACTCTCTCACTCTCTCACTCTCACTCACACTCTCTCACTCACACTCTCACACTCTCACTCTCACACTCACTCACACTCTCACTCTCACACTCTCACACTCTCACTCTCACACTCTCACACTCTCACTCTCACACTCACACTCTCACTCTCACACTCTCACTCGCACTCTCACACTCTCACTCTCACACTCTCTCACACTCTCACACTCACACTCTCACACTCTCACACTCACACTCTCACACTCTCTCACTCACACTCTCACACTCTCACTCTCACACTCTCACACTCACACTCTCTCTCACACTCTCACACTCACACTCTCACACTCACACTCACACTCACACTCACACTCTCACACTCTCACACTCACACTCCTCTTGCACACTCTCACTCTCACACTCTCTCTCACTCACACTCTCACACTCTCACTCTCTCACACTCACTCTCACTCTCACACTCTCACTCTCACACTATCACTCTCACACTCTCTCACACTCTCACACTCTCACACTCTCACTCTCTCACTCTCTCACTCTCACACTCTCACACTCTCACACTCACACTCACACTCTCACTCTCTCACATTCTCTAACTCTCACTCTCTCACACTCTCACACTCTCACTCTCTCACTCTCTCACACTCACACTCTCACACTCTCTCACTCTCACTCTCTCACACTCTCACACTCTCACACTCTCACACTCTCTCACTCTCACTCTCTCACACTCTCTCACTCTCTCTCACTCTCACTCTCTCACTCTCACACTCTCACTCTCTCACACTCACACTCTCACACTCTCACACTCTCACTCTCTCTCACTCTCACTCTCTCACACTCTCACACTCTCTCACTCTCTCACACTCACACTCTCACACTCACACTCACTCTCACTCACACTCTCACACTCTCACACTCACACTCACACTCCCACACTCTCACACTCTCACACTCTCACTCTCACACTCTCACACTCTCACTCTCTCTCACTCTCACTCTCTCACACTCTCACACTCTCTCACTCTCTCACTCTCTCACACTCACACTCTCACACTCACACTCACTCTCACTCACACTCCCACACTCTCACACTCACACTCACACTCCCACACTCTCACACTCACACTCTCACACTCTCACACTCTCACACTCTCTCACTCTCACACTCTCACACTCTCACACTCGCACTCTCACACTCTCGCACTCGCACTCTCACACTCGCACTCTCACACTCTCGCACCCTCGCACTCTCGCACTCTCGCACTCTCACACTCGCACTCTCGCACTCTCACACTCGCACTGCCTCGCACTCTCGCACTCTCACACTCGCACTCTCACACTCGCACTCTCACACTCTCACACTCTCACACTCGCACTCTCACACTCACACTCGCACTCTCACACTCTCACACTCTCACACTCGCACTCTCACACTCTCACACTCACTCTCACACTCTCTCACACTCACACTCTCTCACTCTCACTCTCTCACACTCTCTCAGTCTCTCTCACTCTCACACTCTCACTCTCTCACTCTCACTCTCTCACACTCTCACTCTCTCACTCTCACACTCTCACTCTCTCTCACTCTCACTCTCTCACACTCTCACACTCTCTCACTCTCTCACCTCTCACTCTCACACTCACACTCTCACACTCACTCTCACTCACACTCCACACTCACTCACACTCACACTCTCACTCTCACACTCTCACACTCTCACACTCTCACTCTCACACTCTCACACTCGCACTCTCACACTCTCACACTCACACTCACACTCTCACACTCTCACTCTCACACTCTCACACTCTCACTTTCACACTCTCACACTCTCACTCACTCTCACACTCTCACACTCTCACTCACACTCTCACACTCACACTCTCACTCTCACTCTCACACTCTCACTCACACTCTCACACTCTCACTCTCACACTCTCACACTCTCACACTCTCACTCTCACACTCTCACTCTCACACTCTCACTCTCACACTCTCTCACACTCTCACACTCACACTCTCACACTCTCACTCTCTCACACTCTCACACTCTCACACTCACACTCTCTCACTCACACACTCTCACACTCTCACACTCTCACACTCACACTCTCACACTCTCACACTCTCACACTCTCACACTCTCACACTCTCACTCTCACACTCTCACTCTCACACTCACTCACACTCTCACACTCTCACACTCTCACACTCTCACACTCACACTCACACTCACACTCACACTCTCACACTCACACTCTCACACTCTCACACTCACACTCTCACACTCTCACACTCTCACTCTCACACTCACACTCACACTCACTCTCACACTCTCACACTCTCACACTCACACTCTCACTCTTGCACACTCTCACTCTCACACTCTCTCTCACTCACACTCTCACACTCTCACTCTCTCACACTCTCACACTCTCACACTCTCACACTCACACTCACACTCACACTCTCACACTCACACTCTCACACTCTCACACTCACACTCTCACACTCTCACACTCTCACTCTCACACTCTCACACTCACACTCACTCTCACACTCTCACACTCTGCACACTCACACTCTCACTCTTGCACACTCTCACTCTCACACTCTCTCTCACTCACACTCTCACACTCTCACTCTCTCACACTCTCACACTCTCACTCTCACACTCTCACTCTCACACTCTCTCTCTCACACTCTCACACTCTCACTCTCTCACTCTCACTCTCACACTCTCACTCTCACACTCTCTCACACTCTCACACTCTCACTCTCTCACTCTCACTCTCTCACTCTCTCACACTCTCACACTCTCACACTCTCACACTCACACTCTCACTCGCACTCTCACATTCTCTAACTCTCACTCTCTCACACTCTCACTCTCTCACACTCTCACTCTCTCACACTCACACTCTCACACTCTCTCACACTCTCACTCTCTCACACTCTCTCACACTCTCACACTCTCTCACTCTCTCTCACTCTCACACTCTCACTCTCTGACTCTCACTCTCTCACACTCTCACTCTCTCACACTCACACTCTCACACTCTCACTCTCTCTCACTCTCACTCTCACTCTCTCACACTCTCACTCTCTCACTCTCACTCTCTCACACTCTCACACTCTCACTCTCTCACTCTCACTCTCACACTCTCACACTCTCACACTCTCACACTCTCACACTCTCACACTCTCACACTCACACTCTCACTCTCACTCTCACATTCTCTAACTCTCACTCTCTCACACTCTCACTCTCTCACACTCTCACTCTCTCACACTCACACTCTCACACTCTCTCACACTCTCTCACTCTCACTCTCTCACACTCTCTCACACTCTCACTCTCTCTCACTCTCACACTCTCACTCTCTCACTCTCACTCTCTCACACTCTCACTCTCACACTCACACTCTCACACTCTCACTCTCTCTCACTCTCACTCTCTCACACTCTCACACTCTCTCACTCTCTCACTCTCACACTCACACTCTCACACTCACTCTCACTCACACTCCCACACTCTCACACTCACACTCACACTCTCACTCTCACACTCTCACACTCTCACACTCTCACTCTCACACTCTCACACTCTCACACTCGCACTCTCACACTCTCACACTCTCACACTCGCACTCTCGCACTCTCGCACTCTCGCACTCTCGCACTCTCGCACTCTCCCACTCTCACACTCTCACACTCGCACTCTCACACTCTCACACTCACACTCTCACACTCTCACTCTCACACTCTCACACTCTCACACTCTCACACTCTCACTCTCACACTCTCACACTCGCACTCTCACACTCTCACACTCGCACTCTCACTCTCACACTCTCACACTCTCACACTCGCACTCTCACACTCTCACACTCTCACACTCTCACACTCGCACTCTCACACTCTCACACTCTCACTCTCACACTCTCACACTCTCACACTCGCACTCTCACACTCTCACATGCTCTCACACTCTCACTCTCACACTCTCACACTCTCTCACTCTCACACTCTCACTCTCACACTCTCACACTCTCACACTCTCACACTCTCACACTCTCACTCTCACACTCTCACACTCTCACACTCTCACTCTCACACTCTCACACTCTCACACTCGCACTCTCACACTCTCGCACTCTCGCACTCTCACACTCGCACTCTCGCACTCTCGCACTCTCACACTCCCACTCTCACACTCTCACACTCGCACTCTCACACTCTCACACTCGCACTCTCACATTCTCACACTCTCACACTCGCACTCTCACTCTCACACTCTCACACTCTCACACTCGCACTCTCACACTCTCACACTCTCACACTCGTCACACTCGCACTCTCACACTCTCACACTCTCACTCTCACACTCTCACACTCTCACACTCGCACTCTCACACTCTCACACTCTCACACTCGCACTCTCACACTCTCACTCTCACACTCTCACACTCTCTCACTCTCACACTCTCACTCTCACACTCTCACACTCTCACACTCTCACACTCACACTCTCACACTCTCACACTCTCACTCTCACACTCTCACACTCTCACACTCTCACTCTCACACTCTCTCACACTCTCACACTCTCACACTCACACTCTCACACTCTCACTCTCTCACTCTCTCACACTCTCACACTCACACTCTCTCACTCACACTCTCACTCTCTCACTCTCACACTCACTCTCACACTCTCACTCTCACACTCTCACACTCTCACTCTCACACTCTCACACTCTCTCACTCTCACACTCTAACACTCTCACTCTCACACTCTCTCACTCTCACACTCTCACACTCTCACTCTCACACTCTCTCACACTCTCACACTCACACTCTCACACTCTCACACTCACACTCTCACACTCTCTCACTCACACTCTCACACTCTCACTCTCACACTCTCACACTCACACTCTCTCTCTCACACTCTCACACTCACACTCTCACACTCTCACACTCACACTCACACTCACACTCTCACACTCTCACACTCACACTCTCACTCTTGCACACTCTCACTCTCACACTCTCTCTCACTCACACTCTCACACTCTCACTCTCTCACACTCTCACTCTCACTCTCACACTCTCACTCTCACACTATCACTCTCACACTCTCTCACACTCTCACACTCTCACACTCTCACTCTCTCACTCTCTCACACTCTCACACTCTCACACTCTCACACTCACACTCACACTCTCACTCTCTCACATTCTCTAACTCTCACTCTCTCACACTCTCACACTCTCACTCTCTCACTCTCTCACACTCACACTCTCACACTCTCTCACTCTCACTCTCTCACACTCTCACTCTCTCACACTCTCACACTCTCTCACTCTCACTCTCTCACACTCTCTCACTCTCTCTCACTCTCACTCTCTCACACTCTCACACTCTCACTCTCTCACACTCACACTCTCACACTCTCACACTCTCACTCTCTCTCACTCTCACTCTCTCACACTCTCACACTCTCTCACTCTCTCACACTCACACTCTCACACTCACACTCACTCTCACTCACACTCCCACACTCTCACACTCACACTCACACTCCCACACTCTCACACTCACACTCTCACTCTCACACTCTCACACTCTCACTCTCTCTCACTCTCACTCTCTCACACTCTCACACTCTCTCACTCTCTCACTCTCTCACACTCACACTCTCACACTCACACTCACTCTCACTCACACTCCCACACTCTCACACTCACACTCACACTCCCACACTCTCACACTCACACTCTCACACTCTCACACTCTCACACTCTCTCACTCTCACACTCTCACACTCTCACACTCGCACTCTCACACTCTCGCACTCGCACTCTCACACTCGCACTCTCACACTCTCGCACCCTCGCACTCTCGCACTCTCGCACTCTCACACTCGCACTCTCGCACTCTCACACTCGCACTGTCGCACTCTCGCACTCTCACACTCGCACTCTCACACTCGCACTCTCACACTCTCACACTCTCACACTCGCACTCTCACACTCACACTCGCACTCTCACACTCTCACACTCTCACACTCGCACTCTCACACTCTCACACTCACTCTCACACTCTCTCACACTCACACTCTCTCACTCTCACTCTCTCACACTCTCTCAGTCTCTCTCACTCTCACACTCTCACTCTCTCACTCTCACTCTCTCACACTCTCACTCTCTCACTCTCACACTCTCACTCTCTCTCACTCTCACTCTCTCACACTCTCACACTCTCTCACTCTCTCACTCTCTCACTCTCACACTCACACTCTCACACTCACTCTCACTCACACTCCCACACTCACTCACACTCACACTCTCACTCTCACACTCTCACTCCTCTCACTCTCTCACTCTCACACTCACACTCACACACTCACTCACACTCACACTCCACACACACCTCACACTCACACTCTCACACTCCACACTCTCACTCACACACCTCACACTCACACCACACTCACACTCTCACTCACACACTCACACTCACACACTCTCACTCTCACCTCTCACACTCACACTCTCACACTCACACTCTCACACTCACACTCTCACACTCTCACTCTCACACTCTCACACTCACACACTCACACTCACACTCACTCACACTCTCACACACTCACACTCTCACACACTCACACTCTCACACCTCACACTCTCACACTCCACTCTCACACACTCACACTCACACACACTCCTCACACTCTCACACTCACACTCTCACACTCTCACACTCTCACACTCTCACACTCTCACACTCTCACACTCTCACACTCACACTCTCACTCTCACACTCTCACTCTCACACTCTCACACTCTCACACTCTCACACTCTCACACTCACACTCTCCACACTCACACTCTCACACTCTCACTCTCACACTCTCACACCTCACACTCACACTCTCACACTCTCACTCCTCACACTCACACTCCACACTCACACTCTCACACTCTCACACTCTCACACTCACACTCTCACTCTCACACTCTCACTCTCACACTCTCTCACTCACACTCTCACACTCTCACACTCTCACACTCTCACACTCTCACTCTCACACTCTCACTCTCACACTCTCACACTCACACTCTCTCACACTCTCACACTCTCACTCTCTCACTCTCACTCTCACACTCTCACTCTCACACTCTCTCACACTCTCACACTCTCACTCTCTCACTCTCACTCTCTCACTCTCTCACACTCTCACACTCTCACACTCTCACACTCACACTCACACTCTCACTCTCACATTCTCTAACTCTCACTCTCTCACACTCTCACTCTCTCACACTCTCACTCTCTCACACTCTCACACTCTCTCACACTCTCACTCTCTCACACTCTCTCACACTCTCTCACACTCTCTCACTCTCTCTCACTCTCACACTCTCACTCTCTCACTCTCACTCTCTCACACTCTCACTCTCTCACACTCACACTCTCACACTCTCACTCTCTCTCACTCTCACTCTCACTCTCTCACACTCTCACTCTCACACTCTCTCACACCTCTCACACTCTCACTCTCTCACTCTCACTCTCTCACACTCTCACACTCTCACACTCTCACACTCTCACACTCTCACACTCTCACACTCACACTCTCACTCTCACTCTCACATTCTCTAACTCTCACTCTCTCACACTCTCACTCTCTCACACTCTCACTCTCTCACACTCACACTCTCACACTCTCTCACACTCTCTCACTCTCACTCTCTCACACTCTCTCACACTCTCTCACTCTCTCTCACCTCTCACACTCTCACTCTCTCACTCTCACTCTCTCACTCTCACTCTCACTCTCACACTCACACTCTCACACTCTCACTCTCTCTCACTCTCACTCTCTCACACTCTCACACTCTCTCACTCTCTCACTCTCACACTCACACTCTCACACTCACTCTCACTCACACTCCCACACTCTCACACTCGCACTCTCACACTCTCACACTCTCACACTCGCACTCTCGCACTCTCGCACTCTCGCACTCTCGCACTCTCGCACTCTCCCACTCTCACACTCTCACACTCGCACTCTCACACTCTCACACTCGCACTCTCACACTCTCACACTCTCACTCTCACACTCTCACACTCTCACACTCTCACACTCTCACTCTCACACTCTCACACTCGCACTCTCACACTCTCACACTCGCACTCTCACTCTCACACTCTCACACTCTCACACTCGCACTCTCACACTCTCACACTCTCACACTCTCACACTCGCACTCTCACACTCTCACACTCTCACTCTCACACTCTCACACTCTCACACTCGCACTCTCACACTCTCACATGCTCTCACACTCGCACTCTCACACTCTCACTCTCACACTCTCACACTCTCTCACTCTCACACTCTCACTCTCACACTCTCACACTCTCACACTCTCACACTCTCACACTCTCACTCTCACACTCTCACACTCTCACACTCTCACTCTCACACTCTCACACTCTCACACTCGCACTCTCACACTCTCGCACTCTCGCACTCTCGCACTCTCGCACTCTCACACTCGCACTCTCGCACTCTCGCACTCTCACACTCCCACTCTCACACTCTCACACTCGCACTCTCACACTCTCACACTCGCACTCTCACATTCTCACACTCTCACACTCGCACTCTCACTCTCACACTCTCACACTCTCACACTCGCACTCTCACACTCTCACACTCTCACACTCTCACACTCGCACTCTCACACTCTCACACTCTCACTCTCACACTCTCACACTCTCACACTCGCACTCTCACACTCTCACACTCTCACACTCGCACTCTCACACTCTCACTCTCACACTCTCACACTCTCTCACTCTCACACTCTCACTCTCACACTCTCACACTCTCACACTCTCACACTCTCACACTCACACTCTCACACTCTCACTCTCACACTCTCACACTCTCACACTCTCACTCTCACACTCTCTCACACTCTCACACTCACACTCTCACACTCTCACTCTCTCACTCTCTCACACTCTCACACTCACACTCTCTCACTCACACTCTCACACTCTCACTCTCACACTCACTCTTACACTCTCACTCTCACACTCTCACACTCTCACTCTCACACTCTCACACTCTCTCACTCTCACACTCTCACACTCTCACTCTCACACTCTCACACTCTCACTCTCTCACTCTCTCACACTCTCACACTCACACTCTCTCACTCACACTCTCACACTCTCACTCTCACACTCACTCTCGCACTCGCACTCTCACACTCGCACTCTCACACTCTCGCACCCTCGCACTCTCGCACTCTCGCACTCTCACACTCGCACTCTCGCACTCTCACACTCGCACTGTCGCACTCTCGCACTCTCACACTCGCACTCTCACACTCGCACTCTCACACTCTCACACTCTCACACTCGCACTCTCACACTCACACTCGCACTCTCACACTCTCACACTCTCACACTCGCACTCTCACACTCTCACACTCACTCTCACACTCTCTCACACTCACACTCTCTCACTCTCACTCTCTCACACTCTCTCAGTCTCTCTCACTCTCACACTCTCACTCTCTCACTCTCACTCTCTCACACTCTCACTCTCTCACTCTCACACTCTCACTCTCTCTCACTCTCACTCTCTCACACTCTCACACTCTCTCACTCTCTCACTCTCTCACTCTCACACTCACACTCTCACACTCACTCTCACTCACACTCCCACACTCACTCACACTCACACTCTCACTCTCACACTCTCACACTCTCACACTCTCACTCTCACACTCTCACACTCGCACTCTCACACTCTCACACTCACACTCACACTCTCACACTCTCACTCTCACACTCTCACACTCTCACTTTCACACTCTCACACTCTCACTCTCACACTCTCACACTCTCACACTCTCACTCTCACACTCTCACACTCACACTCTCACTCTCACTCTCACACTCTCACACTCTCACACTCTCACTCTCACACTCTCACACTCTCACACTCTCACTCTCACACTCTCACTCTCACACTCTCACTCTCACACTCTCTCACACTCTCACACTCACACTCTCACACTCTCACTCTCTCACACTCTCACACTCTCACACTCACACTCTCTCACTCACACACTCTCACACTCTCACACTCTCACACTCACACTCTCACACTCTCACACTCTCACACTCTCACACTCTCACACTCTCACTCTCACACTCTCACTCTCACACTCTCACTCTCACACTCTCACACTCTCACACTCTCACACTCTCACACTCACACTCACACTCACACTCTCACACTCACACTCTCACACTCTCACACTCACACTCTCACACTCTCACACTCTCACTCTCACACTCACACTCACACTCACTCTCACACTCTCACACTCTCACACTCACACTCTCACTCTTGCACACTCTCACTCTCACACTCTCTCTCACTCACACTCTCACACTCTCACTCTCTCACACTCTCACACTCTCACTCTCACACTCTCACTCTCACACTCTCACTCTCACACTCTCTCACACTCTCACACTCTCACTCTCTCACTCTCACTCTCACACTCTCACTCTCACACTCTCTCACACTCTCACACTCTCACTCTCTCACTCTCACTCTCTCACTCTCTCACACTCTCACACTCTCACACTCTCACACTCACACTCTCACTCGCACTCTCACATTCTCTAACTCTCACTCTCTCACACTCTCACTCTCTCACACTCTCACTCTCTCACACTCTCACACTCTCTCACACTCTCACTCTCTCACACTCTCTCACACTCTCTCACACTCTCTCACTCTCTCTCACTCTCACACTCTCACTCTCTCACTCTCACTCTCTCACACTCTCACTCTCTCACACTCACACTCTCACACTCTCACTCTCTCTCACTCTCACTCTCACTCTCTCACACTCTCACTCTCACACTCTCTCACACTCTCACACTCTCACTCTCTCACTCTCACTCTCTCACACTCTCACACTCTCACACTCTCACACTCTCACACTCTCACACTCTCACACTCACACTCTCACTCTCACTCTCACATTCTCTAACTCTCACTCTCTCACACTCTCACTCTCTCACACTCACACTCTCACACTCTCTCACACTCTCTCACTCTCACTCTCTCACACTCTCTCACACTCTCTCACTCTCTCTCACTCTCACACTCTCACTCTCTCACTCTCACTCTCTCACACTCTCACTCTCACACTCACACTCTCACACTCTCACTCTCTCTCACTCTCACTCTCTCACACTCTCACACTCTCTCACTCTCTCACTCTCACACTCACACTCTCACACTCACACTCACTCACACTCCCACACTCTCACACTCGCACTCTCACACTCTCACACTCTCACACTCGCACTCTCGCACTCTCGCACTCTCGCACTCTCGCACTCTCGCACTCTCCCACTCTCACACTCTCACACTCGCACTCTCACACTCTCACACTCGCACTCTCACACTCTCACACTCTCACTCTCACACTCTCACACTCTCACACTCTCACTCTCACACTCTCACACTCGCACTCTCACACTCTCACACTCGCACTCTCACTCTCACACTCTCACACTCTCACACTCGCACTCTCACACTCTCACACTCTCACACTCTCACACTCGCACTCTCACACTCTCACACTCTCACTCTCACACTCTCACACTCTCACACTCGCACTCTCACACTCTCACATGCTCTCACACTCGCACTCTCACACTCTCACTCTCACACTCTCACACTCTCTCACTCTCACACTCTCACTCTCACACTCTCACACTCTCACACTCTCACACTCTCACACTCTCACTCTCACACTCTCACACTCTCACTCTCACACTCTCACACTCTCACACTCGCACTCTCACACTCTCGCACTCTCGCACTCTCGCACTCTCGCACTCTCACACTCGCACTCTCGCACTCTCGCACTCTCACACTCCCACTCTCACACTCTCACACTCGCACTCTCACACTCTCACACTCGCACTCTCACATTCTCACACTCTCACACTCGCACTCTCACTCTCACACTCTCACACTCTCACACTCGCACTCTCACACTCTCACACTCTCACACTCTCACACTCGCACTCTCACACTCTCACACTCTCACTCTCACACTCTCACACTCTCACACTCGCACTCTCACACTCTCACACTCTCACACTCGCACTCTCACACTCTCACTCTCACACTCTCACACTCTCTCACTCTCACACTCTCACTCTCACACTCTCACACTCTCACACTCTCACACTCTCACACTCACACTCTCACACTCTCACACTCTCACTCTCACACTCTCACACTCTCACACTCTCACTCTCACACTCTCTCACACTCTCACACTCTCACACTCACACTCTCACACTCTCACTCTCTCACTCTCTCACACTCTCACACTCACACTCTCTCACTCACACTCTCACACTCTCACTCTCACACTCACTCTCACACTCTCACTCTCACACTCTCACACTCTCACTCTCACACTCTCACACTCTCTCACTCTCACACTCTCACACTCTCACTCTCACACTCTCTCACTCTCACACTCTCACACTCTCACTCTCACACTCTCTCACACTCTCACACTCACACTCTCACACTCTCACACTCACACTCTCACACTCTCTCACTCTCTCACTCACACTCTCACACTCTCACTCTCACACTCTCACACTCACACTCTCTCTCTCACACTCTCACACTCACACTCTCACACTCTCACACTCTCACACTCACACTCACACTCACACTCTCACACTCTCACACTCACACTCTCACTCTTGCACACTCTCACTCTCACACTCTCTCTCACTCACACTCTCACACTCTCACTCTCTCACACTCTCACTCTCACTCTCACACTCTCACTCTCACACTATCACTCTCACACTCTCTCACACTCTCACACTCTCACACTCTCACTCTCTCACTCTCTCACACTCTCACACTCTCACACTCTCACACTCACACTCTCACTCTCTCACATTCTCTAACTCTCACTCTCTCACACTCTCACACTCTCACTCTCTCACACTCACACTCTCACACTCTCTCACTCTCACTCTCTCACACTCTCACTCTCTCACACTCTCACACTCTCTCACTCTCACTCTCTCACACTCTCTCACTCTCTCTCACTCTCACTCTCTCACACTCTCACACTCTCACTCTCTCACACTCACACTCTCACACTCTCACACTCTCACTCTCTCTCACTCTCACTCTCTCACACTCTCACACTCTCTCACTCTCTCACACTCACACTCTCACACTCACACTCACTCTCACTCACACTCCCACACTCTCACACTCACACTCACACTCCCACACTCTCACACTCACACTCTCACTCTCACACTCTCACACTCTCACTCTCTCTCACTCTCACTCTCTCACACTCTCACACTCTCTCACTCTCTCACTCTCTCACACTCACACTCTCACACTCACACTCACTCTCACTCACACTCCCACACTCTCACACTCACACTCACACTCCCACACTCTCACACTCACACTCTCACACTCTCACACTCTCACACTCTCTCACTCTCACACTCTCACACTCTCACACTCGCACTCTCACACTCTCGCACTCGCACTCTCACACTCGCACTCTCACACTCTCGCACCCTCGCACTCTCGCACTCTCACACTCGCACTCTCGCACTCTCACACTCGCACTGTCGCACTCTCGCACTCTCACACTCGCACTCTCACACTCGCACTCTCACACTCTCACACTCTCACACTCGCACTCTCACACTCACACTCGCACTCTCACACTCTCACACTCTCACACTCGCACTCTCACACTCGCACTCTCACATTCTCGCACTCTCACACTCGCACTCTCACACTCTCACTCTCACACTCGCACTCTCACACTCTCACACTCGCACTCTCACACTCTCACACTCGCACTCTCACACTCTCACACTCGCACTCTCACTCTCTCACTCTCTCACTCTCGCACTCGCACTCGCACTCGCACTCTCGCACTCGCGCTCTCGCGCTCTCGCGCTCTCGCGCTCACACTCTCACACTCTCACACTCGCACTCTCACACTCGCACTCTCACACTCTCACACTCTCACTCTCACACTCTCACACTCTCACACTCGCACTCTCACACTCACACACTCTCACACTCTCACACTCACACTCTCACTCTCACTCTCTCACATTCTCTCACTCTCACTCTCTCACACTCTCACTCTCTCACACTCACACTCTCACACTCTCTCACTCTCACTCTCTCACACTCTCTCGCACTCTCACACTCTCACTCTCTCACTCTCTCACTCTCTCACTCTCTCACTCTCACTCTCTCACACTCTCACTCTCTCACACTCGCACTCTCACTCTCACTCTCTCTCACTCTCACTCTCTCACACTCTCACACTCTCTCACTCTCTCACTCTCTCTCACTCTCTCACTCTCACTCTCTCACATTCTCTCACTCTCACTCTCTCACACTCTCACTCTCACACTCTCACTCTCTCACACTCTCACTCTCTCACACTCTCACACTCTCACACTCTCAC
This sequence comes from Somniosus microcephalus, assembly GCF_052327205.1. Lineage (NCBI taxonomy): Eukaryota > Metazoa > Chordata > Chondrichthyes > Squaliformes > Somniosidae > Somniosus > Somniosus microcephalus. The sequence goes on from NW_028226704.1 coordinate 15,506, forward strand.
ACTCTCTCACTCTCACTCTCTCACACTCTCACTCTCTCGCACTCTCACACTCTCACTCTCTCACTCTCACTCTCTCACACTCTCACTCTCTCACACTCACACTCTCACTCTCACTCTCTCACACTCTCACTCTCTCACACTCACACTCTCACTCTCACTCTCTCTCACTCTCACTCTCTCACACTCTCACACTCTCACACTCTCTCACTCTCTCACTCTCTCTCACTCTCTCACACTCTCTCTCACTCTCTCACTCTCACTCACACTCTCACACTCACTCTCACTCACACTCTCACTCTCACACTCACACTCACACTCACACACTCGCACTCTCACACTCTCACACTATCACACTCGCACTCTCACACTCTCACACTATCACACTCGCACTCTCGCACTCTCACACTCTCACACTCTCACACTCGCACTCTCACACTCTCACACTCTCACACTCTCACTCTCACACTCTCACACTCTCAAACTCTCACACTCGCACTCTCACACTCTCACACTCGCACTCTCACACTCTCACACTCGCACTCTCACACTCTCACTCTCACACTCTCACACTCTCACACTCTCACACTCGCACTCTCACACTCTCACACTCTCACACTCGCACTCTCACACTCGCACTCTCACACTCTCACACTCTCACTCTCACACTCTTGCACTCTCACACTCTCACACTCTCACACTCTCACACTCTCACTCTCTCACACTCTCACACTCGCACTCTCACACTCTCACACTCTCACACTCGCACTCTCACACTCTCACACTCACTCTCACTCTCACACTCTCACACTCTCTCACTCACACTCTCACACTCTCACTCTCACACTCACACTCACACTCTCACTCTCACACTCTCACACTCTCTCACTCTCACACTCTCACACTCTCACTCTCACACTCTCACTCTCACACTCTCACACTCTCACACTCTCACTCTCACACTCTCACTCTCACACTCTCTCACACTCTCACACTCACACTCACACTCTCACTCTCACACTCTCACTCTCACACTCTCTCACACTCTCACACTCACTCTCACTCTCTCACACTCTCACACTCACTCTCACTCTCTCACACTCTCACACTCACACTCTCTCACTCACACTCTCACACTCTCACTCTCACACTCTCACTCTCACACTCACACTCATACTTGCACACTCTCACTCTCACACTCTCACACTCTCACACTCTCACTCTCAAACTCTCACACTCTCTCACTCTCACACTCTCACTCTCTCACACTCTCACACTCACACTCACACTCACACTCTCACTCTCACACTCTCACTCTCACACTCTCTCACACTCTCACACTCACTCTCACTCTCTCACACTCTCACACTCACACTCTCTCACTCACACTCTCACACTCTCACTCTCACTCTCACACTCTCTCACACTCTCACACTCACACTCTCACACTCTCACTCTCTCACTCTCTCACTCTCTCACACTCTCACACTCTCACACTCTCACACTCACACTCTCACACTCTCTCACTCACACTCTCACACTCTCACTCTCACACTCACACTCACACTCTCACACTCTCACACTCACACTCTCACACTCTCACACTCACACTCTCACTCTCACACTCATACTCACTCTCACACTCTCACACTCTCACACTCACACTCTCACACTCTCACACTCACACTCTCACTCTCACACTCACACTCACTCTCACACTCTCACACTCTCACACTCACACTCTCACACTCTCACACTCTCACTCTCACACTCACACTCACACTCTCACACTCTCACACTCTCACACTCTCACACTCACACTCTCACTCTCACACTCACACTCACTCTCACACTCTCACACTCTCACACTCACACTCTCACACTCTCACACTCACACTCTCACTCTCACACTCACACTCACTCTCACACTCTCACACTCAGACTCTCACTCTTGCACACTCTCACTCTCACTCTCTCTCACTCACACTCTCACACTCT
>NW_028226704.1:25000-27518 GCF_052327205.1 Somniosus microcephalus
ACTCTCACACTCTCACACTCTCACACTCTCACACTCGCACTCTCACACTCGCACTCTCACACTCTCACACTCTCACTCTCACACTCCCTCACTCTCACACTCTCACACTCGCACTCTCACACTCTCACACTCGCACTCTCACACTCTCACACTCTCACTCTCACACTCTCACTCTCACTCTCACACTCGCACTCTCACACTCGCACTCTCACACTCTCACTCTCACACTCTCACTCTCACACTCTCACACTCTCACACTCTCACACTCGCACTCTCACACTCGCACTCTCGCACTCTCACACTCTCACACTCACACTCTCACACTCGCACTCTCACACTCTCACTCTCACACTCTCACACTCTCACTCCCACACTCTCACTCTCGCACTCTCACTCTCGCACTCTCACTCTCGCACTCTCACACTCGCACTCTCGCACGCTCACACTCGCACTCTCACACTCTCACACTCTCACACACTCACACTCGCACTCTCACACTCGCACTCTCACACTCTCACACTCTCACTCTCACACTCCCTCACTCTCACACTCTCACACTCGCACTCTCACACTCTCACACTTGCACTCTCACACTCTCACACTCTCACTCTCACACTCTCACTCTCACTCTCACACTCGCACTCTCACACTCGCACTCTCACACTCTCACTCTCACACTCTCACACTCTCACACTCTCACACTCGCACTCTCACACTCGCACTCTCACACTCTCACACTCTCACACTCGCACTCTCACACTCTCACTCTCACACTCTCACTCTCACACTCTCACACTCTCTCACTCTCACACTCTCACAATCTCACTCTCACACTCTCACACTCTCACTCTCACACTCTCACTCTCACACTCTCACTCTCACACTCTCTCACACTCTCACTCTCACACTCTCTCACTCTCACACTCTCACACTCTCACACTCTCACTCTCACACTCTCACACTCTCACACTCTCACACTCTCACTCTCACACTCTCACTCTCAAACTCTCACTCTCACACTCTCTTACACTCTCACACTCATACTCTCACACTCTCACTCTCACACTCTCACACTCTCATATTCTCACACTCTCACTCTCACACTCTCTCACACTCACACTCACACTCTCACTCTCTCACACTCTCACACTCACACTCTCACACTCTCACTCTCACACTCACACTCACACTCTCACACTCTCACACTCTCTCACTCTCTCACACTTTCACTCTCACACTCTCACACTCTCACTCTCACACTCTCTCACACTCTCACTCTCTCACACTCTCACACTCTCACACTCTCTCACTCACACTCTCACACTCTCACTCTCACACTCACACTCACACTCACACTCTCACACTCACACTCTCACACTCACACTCTCACACTCTCACACTCTCACACTCACACTCACTCTCACACTCTCACACTCTCACACTCAGACTCTCACTCTTGCACACTCTCACTCTCACTCTCTCACTCACACTCTCACTCACACTCTCACACTCACACTCTCACACTCTCACTCTCACACTCTCTCACACTCTCACACTCTCACTCTCTCACACTCTCACACTCTCACTCTCTCACTCTCACTCTCTCACACTCTCACACTCTCACTCTCTCACTCTCTCACTCTCACTCTCTCACATTCTCTCACTCTCACTCTCTCACACTCTCACACTCTCACTCTCTCACACTCACTCTCTCACACTCTCACTCTCACACTCTCTCATTCTCACTCTCTCACACTCTCTCACTCTCACTCTCTCTCACTCTCTCTCACTCTCACACTCTCACTCTCTCACACTCTCACTCTCTCACACTCACACTCTCACACTCTCACTCTCTCTCACTCTCTCACACTCTCACACTCTCACACTCTCTAACTCTCTCTCACTCTCTCACACTCTCTCTCACTCTCACTCTCTCACTCTCACTCTCACACGCACACTCACACACTCACTCTCACTCTCACACTCTCACTCTCACACGCACACTCACACACTCACTCTCACTCACACTCTCGCACTCTCACTCTCACTCTCACTCTCACACTCTCACACTCTCACTCTCACACTCTCACACTCGCACTCTCACACTCTCACACTCTCACACTCGCACTCTCACACTCTCACACTCGCACTCTCGCACTCTCACACTCACACTCTCACACTCTCACACTCGCACTCTCACACTCGCACTCTCACACTCTCACTCTCACACTCTCACACTCTCACACTCACACTCGCACTCTCACACTCTCACACTCTCACTCTCACACTCTCACACTCGCACTCTCACACTCTCACACTCTCACACTCGCACTCTCACACTCTCACACTCTCACACTCGCACTCTCATACTCTCGCACTCGCACTCTCGCACTCTCACACTCTCACACTCGCACACTCTCACACTCTCACATTCTCACACTCGCACTCTCACACTCGCACTCTCACACTCTCACATGCTCACACTCTCACACTCTCACTCTCACACTCTCGCACTCGC
>NW_028226705.1:0-27504 GCF_052327205.1 Somniosus microcephalus
GGAAAAGAGAGAGATGTTACAGTGAGGGGTGTGGGGTATATCAGTGTTACAGTGAGGGGTGTGGGGTATATCAGTGTTACATTGAGGGGTGTGGGATATATCGGAGTGTTACAATGAGGGTTTGGGGTATATCAGTGTTACAGTGAGGGGTGTGGGTATATCAGTGTTACAGTGAGCGGTGCGGGGTATATCAGTGTTACAGTGAGGGGTGTGAAATATATCAGTGTTACAGTGAGGGGTGTGGGGTGTATCGGAGTGTTACAGTGAGGGGTGTGGGGTATATCAGTGTTACAGTGAGGGGTGTGGGTATATCGGAGTGTTACAGTGAGGGGTTTGGGGTATATCGGAGTGTTGCAGTGAGAGGTGTGGGGTATATCAGTGTTACACTGAGGTGTGTGGGGTATATCAGTGTTACAGTGAGGTATATCAGTGTTACAGTGAGGGGTGTGGGGTATATCAGTGTTACAGTGAGGGGTGTGGGGTATATCAGTGTTAAAGTGAGGGGTGTGGGGTATATCTGTGTTACAGTGAGGGGTGTGGGGTATATCGGAGTGTGTTACAGTGAGGGGTGTGGGGTATATCAGTGTTACAGTGATGGGTGTGGGGTATATCGGAGTGCTACAGTGAGGGGTGTGGGGTATATCAGTGTTACAGTGAGGGGTGTGGGGTATATCGGAGTGTTAGTGAGGGTGTGGGGCATATCGGAGTGTGACAGTGAGGGGTATGGGGTATATCAGTGTTACAGTGAGGGGTGTGGGGTATATCGGTGTGTTACAGTGAGGTGTGTGGGGTATATCAGTGTTACAGTGAGGGGTGTGGGTATATCAGTGTTACAGTGAGGGGCGTGGGGTATATCATACAGTGAGTGGTGTGGGGTATATCAGTCTTACAGTGAGGGGTGTGGGGTATATGAGTGTGTTACAGTGAGGTGTGCGGGGTACGTCAGTGTTACAGTGAGGGGTGTGGGGTATATCAGTGTTACAGTGAGGGGTGTGGGGTATATCAGTGTTACAGTGAGGGGTGTGGGGTATATCGGAGTGTTACAGTGAGGGGTGTGGGGTATATCAGTGTTACAGTGAGGGGTGTGGGGTATATCAGTGTTACATTGAGGGGTGTGGGATATATCGGAGTGTTACAATGAGGGTTTGGGGTATATCAGTGTTACAGTGAGGGGTGTGGGGTATATCAGTGTTACACTGAGCGGTGCGGGGTATATCAGTGTTACAGTGAGGGGTGTGAAATATATCAGTGTTACAGTGAGGGGTGTGGGGTGTATCGGAGTGTTACAGTGAGGGGTGTGGGGTATATCAGTGTTACAGTGAGGGGTGTGGGTATATCGGAGTGTTACAGTGAGGGGTTTGGGGTATATCGGAGTGTTGCAGTGAGAGGTGTGGGGTATATCAGTGTTACACTGAGGTGTGTGGGGTATATCAGTGTTACAGTGAGGTATATCAGTGTTACAGTGAGGGGTGTGGGGTATATCAGTGTTACAGTGAGGGGTGTGGGGTATATCGGAGTGTTACAGTGAGGGGTGTGGGGTATATCAGTGTTACTGTGAGGGGTGTGGGGTATATCAGTGTTACAGTGAGGGGTGTGGGGTATATCAGTGTTACAGTGAGGGGTGTGGGGTATATCGGAGTGTTTTACAGTGAGGGGTGTGGGGTATATCAGTGTTACAGTGAGGGGTGTGGGGTATATCGGAGTGTTAGTGAGGGGTGTGGGGTATATCAGTGTTACAGTGAGGGGTGTGGGGTATATCGGAGTGTTACAGTGAGGGTGTATGGTATATCGGAGTGTGACAGTGAGGGTGTGGGGTATATCAGTGTTACAGTGAGGGGTGTGAAATATATCACTGTTTCAGTGAGGGGTGTGCGGTATATCGGAGTGTTACAGTGAGGGGTGTGGGGTATATCAGTGCTACAGTGAGGGGTTTGGAGTATATCAGTGTTGCACTGAGGGGTGTTGGGTATGTCAGTGTTACAGTGAGGGGTGTGGGCTTTATCAGTGTGTCACAGTGAGGGGTGTGGGGTATATCGGAGTGTTACAGTGAGGGGTGTGGGCTATATCAGTGTTACAGTGAGGGGTGTGAAATATATCACTGTTTCAGTGAGGGTTGTGGGGTATATCGGAGTGTTACAGTGAGGCGTGTGGGATATATCAGTGTTACAGTGAGGCGTGTGGATATATCAGTGTTACAGTGAGGGGTATGGGGTATATCAGTGTTACAGTGAGGGGTGTGGGGTATATCGGAGTGTTACAGTGAGGGGTGTGGGGTATATCAGAGTGTTACAGTGAGGGGTGTGGGGAAAATCAGTGTTACAGTGAGGGGTGTGGGGTATATCAGTGTTACACTGAGGGGTGTGGGGTATATCGGAGTGTTACAGTGAGGGGTGTGGTGTGTATCAGTGTTACAGTGAGGGGTGTGGGGTATATCAGTGTTACAGTTTGGGTTGTGGGGTATATCAGTGTTACAGTGAGGGGTGTGGGGCATATCGGAGTGTTACAGTGAGGGGTGTGGGGTATATCAGTGTTTCAGTGAGGGGTGTGGGTATATGAGTGTGTTATACTGAGGGGTGTGGGGTATATCAGTGTTACAGTGAGGGGTATGGGGTATATCAGTGTTACACTGAGGGGTGTGGGGTATATCAGTGTTACAGTGAGGGGTGTGGGGTATATCAGTGTTACAGTGAGGGGTGTGGGGTATATCGGAGTGTTACAGTGAGGGGTGTGCGGTATATCAGTGTTACAGTGAGGGTGTGAAATATATCACTGTTTCAGTGAGGTGTGTGGGGTATATCGGAGTGTTACAGTGAGGGGTGTGGGGTATATCAGTGTTACAGTGAGGGGTGTGGAGTATATCAGTGTTACAGTGAGGGGTGTGGGCTTTATCAGTGTGTTACAGTGAGGGGTGTGGGGTATATCGGAGTGTTACAGTGAGGGGTGTGTGATATATCAGTGTTGCAGTGAGAGGTGTGGGGTATATGAGTGTTACAGTGAGGGGTGTGGGGTATTTCAGTATTACAGTGAGGGGTATGGGGTATATCAGTGTTACAGTGAGGGGTGTGCGGTATATCGGAGTGTTACAGTGAGGGGTGTGGAGTATATCGGAGTGTTACACTGAGGGGTGTGGAGTATATCAGTGTTACAGTGAGGGGTGTGGGGTATATCAGAGTTACAGTGAGGGGCGTGGGGTATATGAGTGTGTTACAGTGAGCGGTGTGGTGTATATCAGTCTTACAGTGAGGGGTATGTGGTATATCAGTGTTACAGTGAGGGATGTGGGGTATATCGGAGTGTTACAGTGTGGGGTTTGGGGTATATCAGTGTTACAGTGAGGGGTGTGGGATATATCAATGTTACAGTGAGGGGTGTGGGGTATATCAGTGTTACAGTGAGGGGTGTGGGTTATATCAGTGTTACAGGGAGGGGTGTGAAATATATCACTTTTAGTGAGGGGTGTGGGGTATATCGGAGTGTTACAGTGAGGGGTGTGGGGTATATCAGTGTTACAGTGAGGGGTGTGGGGTATATCAGTGTTACAGTGAGGGGTGTGGGTTATATCAGTGTTACAGTGAGGGGTGTGCGGTATATCAGAGTTTTACAGTGAGGGGTGTGGGGTATATCAGTGTTACAGTGAGGGGTGTGAAATATATCACTGTTTCAGTGAGGGGTGTGGGGTATGTCAGTGTTACAGTGAGGGGTGTGGGCTTTATCAGTGTGTTACAGTGAGGGGTGTGGGGTATATCGGAGTGTTACAGTGAGGGGTGTGTGATATATCAGTGTTGCAGTGAGAGGTGTGGGGTATATCAGTGTTACAGTGAGGGGTGTGGGGTATATCAGTATTACAGTGAGGGGTATGGGGTATATCAGTGATACAGTGAGGGGTGTGCGGTATATCGGAGTGTTACAGTGAGGGGTGTGGAGTATATCAGTGTTACAGTGAGGGGTGTGGGGTATATCAGAGTTACAGTGAGGGGCGTGGGGTATATGAGTGTGTTACAGTGAGCGGTGTGGTGTATATCAGTCTTACAGTGAGGGGTATGTGGTATATCAGTGTTACAGTGAGGGATGTGGGGTATATCGGAGTGTTACAGTGTGGGGTTTGGGGTATATCAGTGTTACAGTGAGGGGTGTGGGATATATCAATGTTAAAGTGAGGGGTGTGGGGTATATCAGTGTTACAGTGAGGGGTGTGGGTTATATCAGTGTTACAGTGAGGGGTGTGAAATATATCACTTTTAGTGAGGGGTGTGGGGTATATCGGAGTGTTACAGTGAGGGATGTGGGGTATATCAGTGTTACAGTGAGGGGTGTGGGGTATATCAGTGTTACAGTGAGGGGTGTGGGGAATATCGGAGTGTTACACTGAGGGGTGTGGGGTATATCTGTGTTACAGTGAGGGGTGTGGGGTATAACGGAGTGTTGCAGTGAGGGGTGTGGGGAATATCAGTGTTACAGTGAGGGGTGTGAAATATATCACTGTTTCAGTGAGGGGTGTGCGGTATATCGGAGTGTTACAGTGAGGGGTGTGGGGTATATCAGTGTTACAGTGAGGGGTTTGGAGTATATCAGTGTTGCACTGAGGGGTGTTGGGTATGTCAGTGTTACAGTGAGGGGTGTGGGCTTTATCAGTGTGTTACAGTGAGGGGTGTGGGGTATATCGGAGTGCTCCAGTGAGGGGTGTGGGATATATCAGTGTTACAGTGAGGCGTGTGGGATATATCAGTGTTACAGTGAGGGGTGTGGGGTATATCAGTGTTACAGTGAGGGGTGTGGGGTATATCAGTGTTACAGTGAGGGTTGTGGAGTATATCAGTGTTACAGTGAGGGGTGTGGGGCATATCAGTGTTACAGTGAGGGGTGTGGGGTATATCAGTGTTACAGTGAGGGGTGTGGGGTATATCAGAGTTTTACAGTGAGGGGTGTGGGGTATATCAGTGTTACAGTGAGGGGTGTGAAATATATCACTGTTTCAGTGAGGGGTGTGGGGTATGTCAGTGTTACAGTGAGGGGTGTGGGCTTTATCAATGTGTTACAGTGAGGGGTGTGGGGTATATCGGAGTGTTACAGTGAGGGGTGTGTGATATATCAGTGTTACAGTGAGAGGTGTGGGGTATATCAGTGTTACAGTGAGGGGTGTGGGGTATATCAGTGTTACAGTGAGGGGTGTGAGGTATATCAGTGTTACAATGAGGGGTGTGGGGTATATCGGAGTGTTACAGTGAGGGGTGTGTGATATATCAGTGTTACAGTGAGAGGTTTGGGGTATATCAGTGTTACAGTGAGGGGTGTGGGGTATATCAGTGTTACAGTGAGGGGTGTGAGGTATATCAGTGTTACAATGAGGGGTGTGGGGTATATCGGAGTGTTACAGTGAGGGGTGTGGGGTATATCAGTGTTACAGTGAGGGGTGTGGGGTATATCAGTGTTACAGTGTGGGGTGTGGCGTACATCAGTGTTACATTGAGGGGTGTGGGGTATATCGGAGTGTTACAGTGAGGGGTGTGGGGTATATCAGTGTTTCAGTGAGGGGTGTGGGGTATATCGGAGTGTTACAGTGAGGGGTGTGGGGTATATCTGTGTTACAGTGAGGGATGTGGGGTATATCGGAGTGTTACAGTGAGGGGTGTGGGGTATATCAGTGTTACAGTGAGGGGTGTGAAATATATCACTGTTTCAGTGAGGGGTGTGCGGTATATCGGAGTGTTACAGTGAGGGGTGTGGGGTATATCAGTGTTACAGTGAGGGGTTTGGAGTATATCAGTGTTGCACTGAGGGGTGTTGGGTATGTCAGTGTTACAGTGAGGGGTGTGGGCTTTATCAATGTGTCACAGTGAGGGGTGTGGGGTATATCGGAGTGTTACAGTGAGGGGTGTGGGCTATATCAGTGTTACAGTGAGGGGTGTGAAATATATCACTGTTTCAGTGAGGGTTGTGGGGTATATCGGAGTGTTACAGTGAGGCGTGTGGGATATATCAGTGTTGCAGTGAGGCGTGTGGGATATATCAGTGTTACAGTGAGGGGTGTGGGGTATATCAGTGTTACAGTGACGGGTGTGGGGTATATCAGTGTTACAGTGTGGGGTGTGGAGTATATCAGTGTTACAGTGAGGGGTGTGGGGTATATCGGAGTGTTACAGTGAGGGGTGTGGGGTATATCAGAGTGTCACAGTGAGGGGTGTGGGGTATATCAGTGTTACAGTGAGGGGTGTGGGGTATATGAGTGTGTTATACTGAAGGGTGTGGGGTATATCAGTGTTGCAGTGAGTGGTATGGGGTATATCAGTGTTACACTGAGGGGTGTGGGGTATATCAGTGTTACAGTGAGGGGTGTGGGGTATATCAGTGTTACAGTGAGGGGTGTGGGGTATATTGGAGTGTTACAGTGAGGGGTGTGCGGTATATCAGTGTTACAGTGAGGGGTGTGAAATATATCACTGTTTCAGTGAGGTGTGTGGGGTATATCGGAGTGTTACAGTGAGGGGTGTGGGGTATATCAGTGTTACAGTGAGGGGTGTGGAGTATATCAGTGTTACAGTGAGGGGTGTGGGGTATGTCAGTGTTACAGTGAGGGGTGTGGGCTTTATCAGTGTGTTACAATGAGGGGTGTGGGGTATATCGGAGTGTTACAGTGAGGTGTGTGTGATATATCAGTGTTGCAGTGAGAGATGTGGGGTATATCAGTGTTACAGTGCGGGGTGTGGGGTATATCGGTATTACAGTGAGGGGTATGGGGTATATCAGTGTTACAGTGAGGGGTGTGCGGTATATCGGAGTGTTACAGTGAGGGGTGTGGAGTATATCAGTGTTACAGTGAGGGGTGTGGGGTATATCAGAGTTACAGTGAGGGGCGTGGGGTATATGAGTGTGTTACAGTGAGCGGTGTGGTGTATATCAGTCTTACAGTGAGGGGTATGTGGTATATCAGTGTTACAGTGAGGGATGTGGGGTATATCGGAGTGTTACAGTGTGGGGTTTGGGGTATATCAGTGTTACAGTGAGGGGTGTGGGATATATCAATGTTACAGTGAGGGGTGTGGGGTATATCAGTGTTGCAGTGAGGGATGTGGGTTATATCAGTGTTACAGTGAGGGGTGTGAAATATATCACTTTTAGTGAGGGGTGTGGGGTATATCGGAGTGTTACAGTGAGGGGTGTGGGGTATATCAGTGTTACAGTGAGGGGTGTGGGGTATATCAGTGTTACAGTGAGGCGTGTGGGGAATATCGGAGTGTTACACTGAGGGGTGTGGGGTATATCTGTGTTACAGTGAGGGGTGTGGGGTATATCGGAGTGTTGCAGTGAGGGGTGTGGGGAATATCAGTGTTACAGTGAGGGGTGTGAAATATATCACTGTTTCAGTGAGGGGTGTGCGGTATATCGGAGTGTTACAGTGAGGGGTGTGGGGTATATCAGTGTTACAGTGAGGGGTTTGGAGTATATCAGTGTTGCACTGAGGGGTGTTGGGTATGTCAGTGTTACAGTGAGGGGTGTGGGCTTTATCAGTGTGTTACAGTGAGGGGTGTGGGGTATATCGGAGTGCTCCAGTGAGGGGTGTGGGATATATCAGTGTTACAGTGAGGCGTGTGGGATATATCAGTGTTACAGTGAGGGGTGTGGGGTATATCAGTGTTACAGTGAGGGGTGTGGGGTATATCAGTGTTACAGTGAGGGTTGTGGAGTATATCAGTGTTACAGTGAGGGGTGTGGGGTATATCGGAGTGTTACAGTGAGGGGTGTGGGGTATATCAGAGTGTTACAGTGAGGGGTGTGGGGTGTATCAGTGTTACAGTGAGGGGTGTGGGGTATATCAGTGTTACAGTGAGGGGTGTGGGGTATATCAGTGTTACAGTGAGGGGTGTGGGGAATATCGGAGTGTTACACTGAGGGGTGTGGGGTATATCTGTGTTACAGTGAGGGGTGTGGGGTATATCGGAGTGTTACAGTGAGGGGTGTGGGGAATATCAGTGTTACAGTGAGGGGTGTGAAATATATCACTGTTTCAGTGAGGGGTGTGCGGTATATCGGAGTGTTACAGTGAGGGGTGTGGGGTATATCAGTGTTACAGTGAGGGGTTTGGAGTATATCAGTGTTGCACTGAGGGGTGTTGGGTATGTCAGTGTTACAGTGAGGGGTGTGGGCTTTATCAGTGTGTTACAGTGAGGGGTGTGGGGTATATCGGAGTGTTACAGTGAGGGGTGTGGGATATATCAGTGTTACAGTGAGGCGTGTGGGAAATATCAGTGTTACAGTGAGGGGTGTGGGGTATATCAGTGTTACAGTGAGGGGTGTGGGATATATCAGTGTTACAGTGAGGGTTGTGGAGTATATCAGTGTTACAGTGAGGGGTGTGGGGTATATCGGAGTGTTACAGTGAGGGGTGTGTGGTATATCAGAGTGTTACAGTGAGCGGTGTGGGGTGTATCAGTGTTACAGTAAGGGGTGTGGGGTATATCAGTGTTACAGTGAGGGGTGTGGGGTATATCAGTGTTACCCTGAGGGGTGTGGGGTGTAACGGAGTGTTACAGTGAGGGATGTGGTGTGTATCAGTGTTACAGTGAGGGTTGTGGGGTATATCAGTGTTACAGTGTGGGTTGTGGGGTATATCAGTGTTACAGTGAGGGGTGTGGGGCATATCGGAGTGTTACAGTGAGGGGTGTGGGGTATATCAGTGTTTCAGTGAGGGGTGTGGGGTATATCGGAGTGTTACAGAGAGGGGTGTTGGGTATATCAGTGTTACAGTGAGGGGTGTGGGGTATATCAGAGTTACAGTGAGGGTTGTGGGTATATCGGTGTTACAGTGAGGGGTGTGAAATATATCACTGTTTCAGTGAGGTGTGTGGGGTATATCGGAGTGTTACAGTGAGGGTTGTGGGGTATGTCAGTGTTACAGTGAGGGGAGTGGGCTTTATCAGTGTTTTACAGTGAGGGGTGTGGGGTATATCGGAGTGTTCCAGTGAGGGGTGTGTGATATATCAGTGTTACAGTGAGAGGTGTGGGGTATATCAGTGTTACAGTGAGGGGTGTGGGGTATATCAGTGTTACAGTGAGGGGTATGGGGTATATCAGTGTTACAGTGAGGGGTGTGGGGTATATCGGAGTGTTACAGTGAGGGGTGTGGGGTATATCAGTGTTACAGTGAGGGGTGTGGGGTATATCACAGTTACAGTGAGGGGCGTGGGGTACATGAGTGTGTTACAGTGAGCGGTGTGGTGTATATCAGTGTTACAGTGAGGGGTATGGGGTATATCAGTGTTACAGTAAGGGGTGTGGGGTATATCACTGTTACAGTGAGGGGTATGTTGTATATCAGTGTTACAGTGAGGGATGTGGGGTATATCGGAGTGTTACAGTGTGGGGTGTGGGGTATATCAGTGTTACAGTGAGGGGTGTGGGATATATCAGTGTTACAGTGAGGGGTGTGGGTTATATCAGTGTTACAGTGAGGGGTGTGAAATATATCACTGTTTTAGTGAGGGGTGTGGGGTATATCGGAGTGTTACACTGAGGGGTGTGGGGTATATCAGTGTTACAGTGAGGGGTGTGGGGTATATCAGTGTTACAGTGAGGGGTGTGGGGTATATCAGAGTGTTACAGTGAGGCGTGTGGGGTACATCAGTGTTACAGTGAGGGGTGTGTGGTATATCAGAGTTACAGTGAGGGGTGTGGGTATATCAGTGTTACAGTGAGGTGTGTGGGGTATATGAGTGTGTTACACTGAGGGGTGTGGGGTATATCAGTGTTACAGTGAGGGGTATGGGGTATATCAGTGTTACAGTGAGGGGTGTAGGGCATATCAGTGTTACAGTGAGGGGTGTGGGGTATATCAGAGTGTAACAGTGAGGGGTGTGGGGTATATCAGTGTTACAGTGAGGGGTGTGGAGTATATCAGTGTTACAGTGAGGGGTGTGGGGTATGTCAGTGTTACAGTGAGGGGTGTGGGCTTTATCAGTGTGTTACAGTGAGGGGTGTGGGGTATATCGGAGTGTTGCAGTGAGGGGTGTGTGATATATCAGGGTTACAGTGAGAGGTGTGGGGTATATCAGTGTTACAGTGAGGGGTGTGGGGTATATCAGTGTTTCAGTGAGGGGTGTGGGGTATATCGGAGTGTTACAGTGAGGGGTGTGGGGTATATCAGTGATACAGTGAGGGGTGTGGGGTATATCAGAGTTACAGTGTGGGGTGTAGGTATATCAGTGTTACAGTGAGGGGTGTGGGGTATATGAGTGTGTTATACTGAGGGGTGTGGGGTATATCAGTGTTGCAGTGAGTGGTATGGGGTATATCAGTGTTACAGTGAGGGGTTTGGAGTATATCAGTGTTGCACTGAGGGGTGTTGGGTATGTCAGTGTTACAGTGAGGGGTGTGGGCTTTATCAGTGTGTTACAGTGAGGGGTGTGGGGTATATCGGAGTGCTCCAGTGAGGGGTGTGGGATATATCAGTGTTACAGTGAGGCGTGTGGGATATATCAGTGTTACAGTGAGGGGTGTGGGGTATATCAGTGTTACAGTGAGGGGTGTGGGGTATATCAGTGTTACAGTGAGGGTTGTGGAGTATATCAGTGTTACAGTGAGGGGTGTGGGGCATATCAGTGTTACAGTGAGGGGTGTGGGGTATATTAGTGTTACAGTGAGGGGTGTGGGGTATATCAGAGTTTTACAGTGAGGGGTGTGGGGTATATCAGTGTTACAGTGAGAGGTGTGAAATATATCACTGTTTCAGTGAGGGGTGTGGGGTATATCAGTGTTACAGTGAGGGGTGTGGGGTATATCAGAGTTACAGTGAGGGTTGTGGGTATATCAGTGTTACAGTGAGCGGTGTGAAATATATCACTGTTTTAGTGAGGGGTGTGGGGTATATCGGAGTGTTACACTGAGGGGTGTGGGGTATATCAGTGTTACAGTGAGGGGTGTGGGGTATATCAGTGTTACAGTGAGGGGTGTGGGGTATATCAGAGTGTTACAGTGAGGCGTGTGGGGTATATCAGTGTTACAGTGAGGGGTGTGTGGTATATCAGAGTTACAGTGAGGGGTGTGGGTATATCAGTGTTACAGTGAGGGGTATGGGGTATATCAGTGTTACAGTGAGGGGTGTGGGGCATATCAGTGTTACAGTGAGGGGTGTGGGGTATATCAGTGTTACAGTGAGGGGTGTGGGGTATATCAGAGTGTAATAGTGAGGGGTGTGGGGTATATCAGTGTTACAGTGAGGGGTGTGGAGTATATCAGTGTTACAGTGAGGGGTGTGGGGTATGTCAGTGTTACAGTGAGGGGTGTGGGCTTTATCAGTGTGTTACAGTGAGGGGTGTGGGGTATATCGGAGTGTTGCAGTGAGGGGTGTGTGATATATCAGGGTTACAGTGAGAGGTGTGGGTTATATCAGTGTTACAGTGAGGGGTGTGGGGTATATCAGTGTTTCAGTGAGGGGTGTGGGGTATATCGGAGTGTTACAGTGAGGGGTGTGGGGTATATCAGTGTTACAGTGAGAGGTGTGGGGTATATCAGTGTTACAGTGAGGGGTGTGGGGTATATCAGTGTCACAGTGAGGGGTATGGGGTGTATCAGTGTTACAGTGAGGGGTGTGGGGTATATCGGAGTGTTACAGTGAGAGGTGTGGGGTATATCAGTGTCACAGTGAGGGGTATGGGGTGTATCAGTGTTACAGTGAGGGGTGTGGGGTATATCGGAGTGTTACAGTGAGGGGTGTGGGGTATATCAGTGTTACAGTGAGGGGTGTGGGTTATACCAGAGTTTCAGTGAGGGGCGTGGGTATATCAGTGTTACAGTGAGGGGTGTGGGGTATATGAGTGTGTTACAGTGAGCGGTGTGGTGTATATCAGTGTTTCAGTGAGGGGTGTGGGATATATCAATGTTACAGTGAGGGGTGTGGGGTATATAAGTGTTACAGTGAGGGGTGTGGGTTATATCAGTGTTAAAGTGAGGGGTGTGAAATATATCACTGTTTTAGTGAGGGATGTGGGGTATATCCGAGTGTTACAGTGAGTGGTGTGGGGTATATCAGTGTTACAGTGAGGGGTGTGGGGTATATCAGTGTTACAGTGAGGGGTGTGGGGTATATCGGAGTGTTACAGTGAGGGGTGTGGTGTATATCAGTGTTACAGTGAGGCGTGTGGGATATATCAGTGTTACAGTGAGGCGTGTGGGATATATCAGTGTTACAGTGAGGGGTTTGGAGTATATCAGTGTTGCACTGAGGGGTGTTGGGTATGTCAGTGTTACAGTGAGGGGTGTGGGCTTTATCAGTGTGTTACAGTGAGGGGTGTGGGGTATATCGGAGTGCTCCAGTGAGGGGTGTGGGATATATCAGTGTTACAGTGAGGCGTGTGGGATATATCAGTGTTACAGTGAGGGGTGTGGGGTATATCAGTGTTACAGTGAGGGGTGTGGGGTATATCAGTGTTACAGTGAGGGTTGTGGAGTATATCAGTGTTACAGTGAGGGGTGTGGGGTATATCGGAGTGTTACAGTGAGGGGTGTGGGGTATATCAGAGTGTTACAGTGAGGGGTGTGGGGTGTATCAGTGTTACAGTGAGGGGTGTGGGGTATATCAGTGTTACAGTGAGGGGTGTGGGGCATATCAGTGTTACACTGAGGGGTGTGGGGTATATCTGTGTTACAGTGAGGGGTGTGGGGTATATCGGAGTGTTACAGTGAGGCGTGTGGGATATATCAGTGTTACAGTGAGGCGTGTGGGATATATCAGTGTTACAGTGAGGGGTTTGGAGTATATCAGTGTTGCACTGAGGGGTGTTGGGTATGTCAGTGTTACAGTGAGGGGTGTGGGCTTTATCAGTGTGTTACAGTGAGGGGTGTGGGGTATATCGGAGTGTTACAGTGAGGGGTGTGGGATATATCAGTGTTACAGTGAGGCGTGTGGGAAATATCAGTGTTACAGTGAGGGGTGTGGGGTATATCAGTGTTACAGTGAGGGGTGTGGGGTATATCAGTGTTACAGTGAGGGTTGTGGAGTATATCAGTGTTACAGTGAGGGGTGTGGGGTATATCGGAGTGTTACAGTGAGGGGTGTGTGGTATATCAGAGTGTTACAGTGAGGGGTGTGGGGTGTATCAGTGTTACAGTGAGGGGTGTGGGGTATATCAGTGTTACAGTGAGGGCTGTGGGGTATATCAGTGTTACCCTGAGGGGTGTGGGGTATATCGGAGTGTTACAGTGAGGAATGTGGTGTGTATCAGTGTTACAGTGAGGGTTGTGGGGTATATCAGTGTTACAGTGTGGGTTGTGGGGTATATCAGTGTTACAGTGAGGGGTGTGGGGCATATCGGAGTGTTACAGTGAGGGGTGTGGGGTATATCAGTGTTTCAGTGAGGGGTGTGGGGTATATCGGAGTGTTACAGAGAGGGGTGTGGGGTATATCAGTGTTACAGTGAGGGGTGTGGGGTATATCAGAGTTACAGTGAGGGTTGTGGGTATATCAGTGTTACAGTGAGGGGTGTGAAATATATCACTGTTTCAGTGAGGTGTGTGGGGTATATCGGAGTGTTACAGTGAGGGTTGTGGGGTATGTCAGTGTTACAGTGAGGGGTGTGGGCTTTATCAGTGTGTTACAGTGAGGGGTGTGGGGTATATCGGAGTGTTCCAGTGAGGGGTGTGTGATATATCAGTGTTACAGTGAGAGGTGTGGGGTATATCAGTGTTACAGTGAGGGGTGTGGGGTATATCAGTGTTACAGTGAGGGGTATGGGGTATATCAGTGTTACAGTGAGGGGTGTGGGGTATATCAGTGTTACAGTGAGGGGTGTGGGGTATATCACAGTTACAGTGAGGGGCGTGGGGTATATGAGTGTGTTACAGTGAGCGGTGTGGTGTATATCAGTGTTACAGTGAGGGGTATGGGGTATATCAGTGTTACAGTAAGGGGTGTGGGGTATATCAGTGTTACAGTGAGGGGTATGTGGTATATCAGTGTTACAGTGAGGGATGTGGGGTATATCGGAGTGTTACAGTGTGGGGTGTGGGGTATATCAGTGTTACAGTGAGGGGTGTGGGATATATCAGTGTTACAGTGAGGGGTGTGGGTTATATCAGTGTTACAGTGAGGGGTGTGAGATATATCACTGTTTTAGTGAGGGGTGTGGGGTATATCGGAGTGTTACACTGAGGGGTGTGGGTTATATCAGTGTTACAGTGAGGGGTGTGGGGTATATCAGTGTTACAGTGAGGGGTGTGGGGTATATCAGTGTTACAGTGAGGGGTGTGTGGTATATCAGAGTTACAGTGAGGGGTGTGGGGTATATCAGTGTTACAGTGAGGGGTATGTGGTATATCAGAGTTACAGTGAGGGGTGTGGGGCATATCAGTGTTACAGTGAGGGGTGTGGGGTATATCAGTGTTACAGTGAGGGGTGTGGGGTATATCAGAGTGTAACAGTGAGGGGTGTGGGGTATATCAGTGTTACAGTGAGGGGTGTGGAGTATATCAGTGTTACAGTGAGGGGGTGGGGTATGTCAGTGTTACAGTGAGGGGTGTGGGCTTTATCAGTGTGTTGCAGTGAGGGGTGTGTGATATATCAGGGTGACAGTGAGAGGTGTGGGGTATATCAGTGTTACAGTGAGGGGCGTGGGGTATATCAGAGTTACAGTGTGGGGTGTAGGTATATCAGTGTTACAGTGAGGGGTGTGGGGTATATGAGTGTGTTATACTGAGGGGTGTGGGGTATATCAGTGTTACAGTGAGTGGTATGGGGTATATCAGTGTTACAGTGAGGGGTGTGGGGTATATCAGTGTTACAGTGAGGGGTGTGGGGTATATCAGTGTTACAGTGAGGGCTGTGGGGTATATCGGAGTGTTACAGTGAGGGGGTGTGGTGTATATCAGTGTTACAGTGAGGGGTGTGGGTTATATCAGTGTTGCAGTGTGGGTTGTGGGGTATATCAGTGTTACAGTGAGGGGTGTGGGGCACATCGGAGTTTTACAGTGAGGGGTGTGGGGTATATCAGTGTTTCAGTGAGGCGTGCGGGGTATATCGGTGTGTTACAGTGAGGGGTGTGGGGTATATCAGTGTTACAGTGAGGGGTGTGGGGTATATTAGAGTTACAGTGAGGGGTGTGGGTATATCAGTGTTACAGTGAAGGGTGTGGGGTATATGAGTGTCTTGTACTGAGGGGTGTGGGGTATATCAGTGTTACAGTGAGGGGTATGGGGTATATCAGTGTTACAGTGAGGGGTGTGGGGTATATCAGTGTTACAGTGAGGGGTGTAGGGTATATCAGTGTTACAGTGAGGGGTATGGGGTATATCAGTGTTACAGTGAGGGGTGTGGGGTATATCAGTGTTCCAGTGAGGGGTGTGAAATATATCACTGTTTCAGTGAGGGGCGTGGGGTATATCGGAGTGTTACAGTGAGGGGTGTGGGGTATATCAGTGTTACAGTGAGGGGTGTGGAGTATATCAGTGTTACAGTGAGGGGTGTGGGGTATGTCAGTGTTACAGTGAGGGGTGTGGGCTTTATCAGTGTGTTACAGTGAGAGGTGTGGGGTATATCAGTGTTACAGTGAGGGGTGTGGGGTATATCAGTGTCACAGTGAGGGGTATGGGGTGTATCAGTGTTACAGTGAGGGGTGTGGGGTATATCGGAGTGTTACAGTGAGGGGGTGTGGGTATATCAGTGTTACAGTGAGGGGTGTGGGTTATACCAGAGTTTCAGTGAGTGGCGTGGGTATATCAGTGTTACAGTGAGGGGTGTGGGGTATATGAGTGTGTTACAGTGAGCGGTGTGGTGTATATCAGTGTTACAGTGAGGGGTATGGGGTATATCAGTGTTACAGTGAGGGGTGTGTGGTATATCAGTGTTACAGTGAGGGGTATGTGGTATATCAGTGTTACAGTGAGGGATGCGGGGTATATCGGAGTGTTACAGTGTGGGGTGTGGGGTATATCAGTGTTACAGTGAGGGGTGTGGGGTATATGAGTGTGTTACAGTGAGCGGTGTGGTGTATATCAGTGTTACAGTGAGGGGTGTGGGGTATATCAGTGTTACAGTGAGGGGTGTGGTGTATATCAGAGTTACAGTGAGGGGTGTGGGTATATCAGTGTTCCAGTGAGAGGTGTGGGGTATATGAGTGTGTTACAGTGAGCGGTGTGGTGTATATCAGTGTTACAGTGAGGGGTATGGGGTATATCAGTGTTACAGTGAGGGCTGTGGGGTATATCAGAGTTACAGTCAGGGGTGTGTGGTATATCAGTGTTACAGTGAGGGGTGTGGGGTATATCGGAGTGTTACAGTGAGGGGTGTGGGCTATATCAGTGTTGCAGTGAGTGGTGTGGGGTATGTCAGTGTTACAGTGAGGGGTGTGGGCTTTATCAGTGTGTTACAGTGAGGGGTGTGGGGTATATCGGAGTGTTATAGTGAGGGGTGTGTGATATATCAGTGTTACAGTGAGTGGTGTGGGGTATATCAGTGTTACAGTGAGTGGTGTGGGGTATATCAGTGTTACAGTGAGGGGTGTGGGGTATATCAGTGTTACAGTGAGGGGTGTGGGGTATATCGGAGTGTTACAGTGAGGGGTGTGGGGTATATCAGTGTTACAGTGAGGGGTGTGGGGTATATCAGAGTTTCAGTGAGGGGCGTGGGTATATCAGTGTTACAGTGAGGGGTGTGGGGTATATGAGTGTGTTACAGTGAGCGGTGTGGTGTATATCAGTGTTACAGTGAGGGGTATGGGGTATATCAGTGTTACAGTGAGGGATGTGGGGTATATCGGAGTGTTACAGTGTGGGGTGTGGGGCATATCAGTGGTACAGTGAGGGGTGTGGGATATATCAATGTTACAGTGAGGGGTGTGGGGTATATCAGTGTTACAGTGAGGGGTGTGGGTTATATCAGTGTTAAAGTGAGGGGTGTGAAATATATCACTGTTTTAGTGAGGGGTGTGGGGTATATCCGAGTGTTGCAGTGAGGGGTGTGGGGTATATCAGTGTTACAGTGAGGGGTGTGGGGTATATCAGTGTTACAGTGAGGGGTGTGGCGTATATCGGAGTGTTACACTGAGGGGTGTGGGGTATATCTGTGTTACAGTGAGGGGTGTGGGGTATATCAGAGTTACAGTGAGGGGTGTGGGTATATGAGTGTTACAGTGAGGGGTGTGGGGTATATGAGTGTGTTACACTGAGGGGTGTGGGGTATATCAGTGTTACAGTGAGGGGTGTCGGGTATATCAGTGTTACAGTGAGGGTGTGGGGTATATCAGAGTTACAGTGAGGGGTGTGGGTATATGAGTGTTACAGTGAGGGGTGTGGGGTATATGAGTGTGTTACACTGAGGGGTGTGGGGTATATCAGTGTTACAGTGAGGGGTGTCGGGTATATCAGTGTTACAGTGAGGGGTGTGGGGTATATCAGTGTTACAGTGAGGGGTGTGAAATATATCACTGTTTCAGTGAGGGGTGTGGGGTATATCGGAGTGTTACAGCGAGGGGTGTGGGGTATATCAGCGTTACAGTGAGGGGTGTGGGGTATATCAGTGTTACAGTGAGGGGTGTGGAGTATATCAGTGTTACAGTGAGGAGTGTGGGGTATATCGGAGTGTTACAGTGAGGGGTGTGGGGTATATCAGAGTGTTACAGTGAGGGGTGTGGGGTATATCAGTGTTACAGTGAGTGGTGTGGGGTATATCAGAATGTTACAGTGAGGGGTGTGGGGTATATCAGTGTTACTGTGAGGGGAGTGGGGTATATCAGTGTTTCACTGAGGGGTGTGGGGTATATCGAAGTGTTACAGTGAGGGGTGTGGGGTATATCAGTGTTACAGTGGGGCGTGTGGGGTATATCAGTTTCACCGTGTGGGGTGTGGGGTATATCAGTGTTACAGTGAGGGGTGTGGGGTATATCGGAGTGTTACAGTGAGGGGCGTGGGGTATATCAGTGTTTCAGTGAGGGGTGTGGGGTATTTCGGAGTGTTACAGTGAGGGGTGTGGGGTATATCCGAGTGTTACAGTGAGGGGTGTGGGGTATATCAGTGTCACAGTGAGGGGTATGGGGTGTATCAGTGTTACAGTGAGGGGTGTGGGGTATATCGGAGTGTTACAGTGAGGGGTGTGGGGTATATCAGTGTTACAGTGAGGGGTGTGGGTTATACCAGAGTTTCAGTGAGGGGCGTGGGTATATCAGTGTTACAGTGAGGGGTGTGGGGTATATGAGTGTGTTACAGTGAGCGGTGTGGTGTATATCAGTGTTACAGTGAGGGGTATGGGGTATATCAGTGTTACAGTGAGGGGTGTGTGATATATCAGTGTTACAGTGAGGGGTATGTGGTATATCAGTGTTACAGTGAGGGATGCGGGGTATATCGGAGTGTTACAGTGTGGGGTGTGGGGTATATCAGTGTTTCAGTGAGGGGTGTGGGATATATCAATGTGACAGTGAGGGGTGTGGGGTTTTTCAGTGTTACAGTGAGGGGTGTGGGTTATATCAGTGTTCAAGTGAGGGGTGTGAAATATATCACTGTTTTAGTGAGGGGTGTGGGGTATATCCGAGTGTTACAGTGAGGGGTGTGGGGTATATCAGTGTTACAGTGAGGGGTGTGGGGTATATCAGTGTTACAGTGAGGGGTGTGGGGTATATCGGAGTGTTACACTGAGGGGTGTGGGGTATATCAGTGTTACAGTGAGGGGTGTGGGGTATATCAGAGTTACAGTGAGGGGTGTGGGTATATCAGTGTTACAGTGAGGGGTGTGGGGTATATGAGTGTGTTACACTGAGGGGTGTGGGGTATATCAGTGTTACAGTGAGGGGTATGGGGTATATCAGTGTTACAGTGAGGGGTGTGGGGTATATCAGTGTTACAGTGAGGGGTGTGGGGTATATCAGTGTTACAGTGAGGGGTGTGGGGTATATCAGAGTGCCACAGTGAGGGGTGTGGGGTATATCAGTGTTACAGTGAGGGGTGTGAAATATATCACTGTTTCAGTGAGGGATGTGGGGTATATCGGAGTGTTACAGTGAGGGGTGTGGGGTATATCAGTGTCACAGTGAGGGGTGTGGAGTATATCAGTGTTACAGTGAGGGGTGTGGGGTATGTCAGTGTTACAGTGAGGGGTGTGGGCTTTATCACTGTGTTACAGTGAGGGGTGTGGGGTATATCGGAGTGTTACAGTGAGGGGTGTGTGATATATCAGTGTTACAGTGAGAGGTGTGGGGTATATCAGTGTTACAGTGAGTGGTGTGGGGTATATCAGTGTTACAGTGATGGGTGTGGGGTATATCAGTGTTACAGTGAGGGGTGTGGGGTATATCGGAGTGTTACAGTGAGGGGTGTGGTGTATATCAGTGTTACAGTGAGGCGTGTGGGATATATCAGTGTTACAGTGAGGCGTGTGGGATATATCAGTGTTACAGTGAGGGGTGTGGGGTATATCAGTCTTACAGTGAGGGGTGTGGGGTATATCAGTGTTACAGTGAGGGGTGTGGAGTATATCAGTGTTACAGTGAGGGGTGTGGGGTATATCGGAGTGTTACAGTGAGGGGTGTGGGGTATATCAGTGTTACAGTGAGGGGTGTGGTGTGTATCAGTGTTACAGTGAGGGGTGTGGGGTATATCAGTGTTACAGTTTGGGTTGTGGGGTATATCAGTGTTACAGTGAGGGGTGTGGGGCATATCGGAGTGTTACAGTGAGGGGTGTGGGGTATATCAGTGTTTCAGTGAGGGGTGTGGGGTATATGAGTGTGTTATACTGAGGGGTGTGGGGTATATCAGTGTTACAGTGAGGGGTATGGGGTATATCAGTGTTACACTGAGGGGTGTGGGGTATATCAGTGTTACAGTGTGGGGTGTGGGGTATATCAGTGTTACAGTGAGGGGTGTGGGGTATATCGGAGTGTTACAGTGAGGGGTGTGCGGTATATCAGTGTTACAGTGAGGGGTGTGAAATATATCACTGTTTCAGTGAGGTGTGTGGGGTATATCGGAGTGTTACAGTGAGGGGTGTGGGGTATATCAGTGTTACAGTGAGGGGTGTGGAGTATATCAGTGTTACAGTGAGGGGTGTGGGGTATGTCAGTGTTACAGTGAGGGGTGTGGGCTTTATCAGTGTGTTACAGTGAGGGGTGTGGGGTATATCGGAGTGTTACAGTGAGGGGTGTGTGATATATCAGTGTTGCAGTGAGGGGTGTGGGGTATATCAGTATTACAGTGAGGGGTATGGGGTATATCAGTGTTACAGTGAGGGGTGTGCGGTATATCGGAGTGTTACAGTGAGGGGTGTGGAGTATATCAGAGTTACAGTGAGGGGCGTGGGGTATATGAGTGTGTTACAGTGAGCGGTGTGGTGTATATCAGTCTTACAGTGAGGGGTATGTGGTATATCAGTGTTACAGTGAGGGATGTGGGGTATATCGGAGTGTTACAGTGTGGGGTTTGGGGTATATCAGTGTTACAGTGAGGGGTGTGGGATATATCAATGTTACAGTGAGGGGTGTGTGGAGATCAGTGTTACAGTGAGGGGTGTGGGTTATATCAGTGTTACAGTGAGGGGTGTGAAATATATCACTTTTAGTGAGGGGTGTGCGGTATATCGGAGTGTTACAGTGAGGGGTGTGGGGTATATCAGTGTTACAGTGAGGGGTTTGGAGTATATCAGTGTTGAACTGAGGGGTGTTGGGTATGTCAGTGTTCCAGTGAGGGGTGTGGGCTTTATCAGTGTGTTACAGTGAGGGGTGTGGGGTATATCGGAGTGCTCCAGTGAGGGGTGTGGGATATATCAGTGTTACAGTGAGGCGTGTGGGATATATCAGTGTTACAGTGAGGGGTGTGGGGTATATCAGTGTTACAGTGAGGGGTGTGGGGTATATCAGTGTTATAGTGAGGGTTGTGGAGTATATCAGTGTTACAGTGAGGGGTGTGGGGTATATCGGAGTGTTGCAGTGAGGGGTGTGGGGTATATCAGAGTGTTACAGTGAGGGGTGTGGGGTGTATCAGTGTTACAGTGAGGGGTGTGGGGTATATCAGTGTTACAGTGAGGGGTGTGGGGTATATCAGTGTTACAGTGAGGGGTGTGGGGAATATCGGAGTGTTGCACTGAGGGTTGTGGGGTATATCTGTGTTACAGTGAGGGGTGTGGGGTATATCAGAGTGTTACAGTGAGGGGTGTGGGGAATATCAGTGTTACAGTGAGGGGTGTGAAATATATCACTGTTTCAGTGAGGGGTGTGCGATATATCGGAGTGTTACAGTGAGGGGTGTGGGGTATATCAGTGTTACAGTGAGGGGTTTGGAGTATATCAGTGTTGCACTGAGGGGTGTTGGGTATGTCAGTGTTACAGTGAGGGGTGTGGGCTTTATCAGTGTGTTACAGTGAGGGGTGTGGGGTATATCGGAGTGTTACAGTGAGGGGTGTGGGATATATCAGTGTTACAGTGAGGCGTGTGGGAAATATCAGTGTTACAGTGAGGGGTGTGGGGTATATCAGTGTTACAGTGAGGGGTGTGGGGTATATCAGTGTTACAGTGAGGGTTGTGGAGTATATCAGTGTTACAGTGAGGGGTGTGGGGTATATCGGAGTGTTACAGTGAGGGGTGTGTGGTATATCAGAGTGTTACAGTGAGGGGTGTGGGGTGTATCAGTGTTACAGTGAGGGGTGTGGGGTATATCAGTGTTACAGTGAGGGGTGTGGGGTATATCAGTGTTACCCTGAGGGGTGTGGGGTATATCGGAGTGTTACAGTGAGGGATGTGGTGTGTATCAGTGTTACAGTGAGGGTTGTGGGGTATATCAGTGTTACAGTGTGGGTTGTGGGGTATATCAATGTTACAGTGAGGGGTGTGGGGCATATCGGAGTGTTACAGTGAGGGGTGTGGGGTATATCAGTGTTTCAGTGAGGGGTGTGGGGTATATCGGAGTGTTACAGAGAGGGGTGTGGGGTATATCAGTGTTACAGTGAGGGGTGTGGGGTATATCAGAGTTACAGTGAGGGTTGTGGGTATATCAGTGTTACAGTGAGGGGTGTGGGGTATATCGGAGTGTTCCAGTGAGGGGTGTGTGATATATCAGTGTTACAGTGAGAGGTGTGGGGTATATCAGTGTTACAGTGAGGGGTGTGGGGTATATCAGTGTTACAGTGAGGGGTATGGGGTATATCAGTGTTACAGTGAGGGGTGTGGGGTATATCGGAGTGTTACAGTGAGGGGTGTGGGGTATATCAGTGTTACAGTGAGGGGTGTGGGGTATATCACAGTTACAGTGAGGGGCGTGGGGTACATGAGTGTGTTACAGTGAGCGGTGTGGTGTATATCAGTGTTACAGTGAGGGGTATGGGGTATATCAGTGTTACAGTAAGGG
The DNA here is from genome assembly GCF_052327205.1 of Somniosus microcephalus. Lineage (NCBI taxonomy): Eukaryota > Metazoa > Chordata > Chondrichthyes > Squaliformes > Somniosidae > Somniosus > Somniosus microcephalus. The sequence goes on from NW_028226705.1 coordinate 22,312, forward strand.
GTGTGGTGTATATCAGTGTTACAGTGAGGGGTATGTGGTATATCAGTGTTACAGTGAGGGATGTGGGGTATATCGGAGTGTTACAGTGTGGGGTGTGGGGTATATCAGTGTTACAGTGAGGGGTGTGGGATATATCAGTGTTACAGTGAGGGGTGTGGGTTATATCAGTGTTACAGTGAGGGGTGTGAAATATATCACTGTTTTAGTGAGGGGTGTGGGGTATATCGGAGTGTTACACTGAGGGGTGTGGGGTATATCAGTGTTACAGTGAGGGGTGTGGGGTATATCAGTGTTACAGTGAGGGGTGTGGGGTATATCAGAGTGTTACAGTGAGGCGTGTGGGGTATATCAGTGTTACAGTGAGGGGTGTGTGGTATATCAGAGTTACAGTGAGGGGTGTGGGTATATCAGTGTTACAGTGAGGTGTGTGGGGTATATGAGTGTGTTACACTGAGGGGTGTGGGGTATATCAGTGTTACAGTGAGGGGTATGGGGTATATCAGTGTTACAGTGAGGGGTGTGGGGCATATCAGTGTTACAGTGAGGGGTGTGGGGTATATCAGTGTTACAGTGAGGGGTGTGGGGTATATCAGAGTGTAACAGTGAGGGGTGTGGGGTATATCAGTGTTACAGTGAGGGGTGTGGAGTACATCAGTGTTACAGTGAGGGGTGTGGGGTATGTCAGTGTTACAGTGAGGGGTGTGGGCTTTATCAGTGTGTTACATTGAGGGGTGTGGGGTATATCGGAGTGTTGCAGTGAGGGGTGTGTGATATATCAGGGTTACAGTGAGAGGTGTGGGGTATATCAGTGTTACAGTGAGGGGTGTGGGGTATATCAGTGTTTCAGTGAGGGGTGTGGGGTATATCGGAGTGTTACAGTGAGGGGTGTGGGGTATATCAGTGTTACAGTGAGGGGTGTGGGGTATATCAGAGTTACAGTGTGGGGTGCAGGTATATCAGTGTTACAGTGAGGGGTGTGGGGTATATGAGTGTGTTATACTGAGGGGTGTGGGGTATATCAGTGTTACAGTGAGTGGTATGGGGTATATCAGTGTTACAGTGAGGGGTGTGGGGTATATCAGTGTTACAGTGAGGGGTATGGGGTATATCAGTGTTACAGTGAGGGGTGTGCGGTATATCGGAGTGTTACAGTGAGGGGTGTGGAGTATATCAGAGTTACAGTGAGGGGCGTGGGGTATATGAGTGTGTTACAGTGAGCGGTGTGGTGTATATCAGTCTTACAGTGAGGGGTATGTGGTATATCAGTGTTACAGTGAGGGATGTGGGGTATATCGGAGTGTTACAGTGTGGGGTTTGGGGTATATCAGTGTTACAGTGAGGGGTGTGGGCTTTATCAGTGTGTTACAGTGAGGGGTGTGGGGTATATCGGAGTGTTACAGTGAGGGGTGTGTGATATATCAGTGTTGCAGTGAGAGGTGTGGGGTATATCAGTGTTACAGTGAGGGGTGTGGGGTATATCAGTATTACAGTGAGGGGTATGGGGTATATCAGTGTTACAGTGAGGGGTGTGCGGTATATCGGAGTGTTACAGTGAGGGGTGTGGAGTATATCAGAGTTACAGTGAGGGGCGTGGGGTATATGAGTGTGTTACAGTGAGCGGTGTGGTGTATATCAGTCTTACAGTGAGGGGTATGTGGTATATCAGTGTTACAGTGAGGGATGTGGGGTATATCGGAGTGTTACAGTGTGGGGTTTGGGGTATATCAGTGTTACAGTGAGGGGTGTGGGATATATCAATGTTACAGTGAGGGGTGTGTGGAGATCAGTGTTACAGTGAGGGGTGTGGGTTATATCAGTGTTACAGTGAGGGGTGTGAAATATATCACTTTTAGTGAGGGGTGTGCGGTATATCGGAGTGTTACAGTGAGGGGTGTGGGGTATATCAGTGTTACAGTGAGGGGTTTGGAGTATATCAGTGTTGAACTGAGGGGTGTTGGGTATGTCAGTGTTCCAGTGAGGGGTGTGGGCTTTATCAGTGTGTTACAGTGAGGGGTGTGGGGTATATCGGAGTGCTCCAGTGAGGGGTGTGGGATATATCAGTGTTACAGTGAGGCGTGTGGGATATATCAGTGTTACAGTGAGGGGTGTGGGGTATATCAGTGTTACAGTGAGGGGTGTGGGGTATATCAGTGTTATAGTGAGGGTTGTGGAGTATATCAGTGTTACAGTGAGGGGTGTGGGGTATATCGGAGTGTTGCAGTGAGGGGTGTGGGGTATATCAGAGTGTTACAGTGAGGGGTGTGGGGTGTATCAGTGTTACAGTGAGGGGTGTGGGGTATATCAGTGTTACAGTGAGGGGTGTGGGGTATATCAGTGTTACAGTGAGGGGTGTGGGGAATATCGGAGTGTTGCACTGAGGGTTGTGGGGTATATCTGTGTTACAGTGAGGGGTGTGGGGTATATCAGAGTGTTACAGTGAGGGGTGTGGGGAATATCAGTGTTACAGTGAGGGGTGTGAAATATATCACTGTTTCAGTGAGGGGTGTGCGATATATCGGAGTGTTACAGTGAGGGGTGTGGGGTATATCAGTGTTACAGTGAGGGGTTTGGAGTATATCAGTGTTGCACTGAGGGGTGTTGGGTATGTCAGTGTTACAGTGAGGGGTGTGGGCTTTATCAGTGTGTTACAGTGAGGGGTGTGGGGTATATCGGAGTGTTACAGTGAGGGGTGTGGGATATATCAGTGTTACAGTGAGGCGTGTGGGAAATATCAGTGTTACAGTGAGGGGTGTGGGGTATATCAGTGTTACAGTGAGGGGTGTGGGGTATATCAGTGTTACAGTGAGGGTTGTGGAGTATATCAGTGTTACAGTGAGGGGTGTGGGGTATATCGGAGTGTTACAGTGAGGGGTGTGTGGTATATCAGAGTGTTACAGTGAGGGGTGTGGGGTGTATCAGTGTTACAGTGAGGGGTGTGGGGTATATCAGTGTTACAGTGAGGGGTGTGGGGTATATCAGTGTTACCCTGAGGGGTGTGGGGTATATCGGAGTGTTACAGTGAGGGATGTGGTGTGTATCAGTGTTACAGTGAGGGTTGTGGGGTATATCAGTGTTACAGTGTGGGTTGTGGGGTATATCAATGTTACAGTGAGGGGTGTGGGGCATATCGGAGTGTTACAGTGAGGGGTGTGGGGTATATCAGTGTTTCAGTGAGGGGTGTGGGGTATATCGGAGTGTTACAGAGAGGGGTGTGGGGTATATCAGTGTTACAGTGAGGGGTGTGGGGTATATCAGAGTTACAGTGAGGGTTGTGGGTATATCAGTGTTACAGTGAGGGGTGTGGGGTATATCGGAGTGTTCCAGTGAGGGGTGTGTGATATATCAGTGTTACAGTGAGAGGTGTGGGGTATATCAGTGTTACAGTGAGGGGTGTGGGGTATATCAGTGTTACAGTGAGGGGTATGGGGTATATCAGTGTTACAGTGAGGGGTGTGGGGTATATCGGAGTGTTACAGTGAGGGGTGTGGGGTATATCAGTGTTACAGTGAGGGGTGTGGGGTATATCACAGTTACAGTGAGGGGCGTGGGGTACATGAGTGTGTTACAGTGAGCGGTGTGGTGTATATCAGTGTTACAGTGAGGGGTATGGGGTATATCAGTGTTACAGTAAGGGGTGTGGGGTATATCAGTGTTACAGTGAGGGGTATGTGGTATATCAGTGTTACAGTGAGGGATGTGGGGTATATCGGAGTGTTACAGTGTGGGGTGTGGGGTATATCAGTGTTACAGTGAGGGGTGTGGGATATATCAGTGTTACAGTGAGGGGTGTGGGTTATATCAGTGTTACAGTGAGGGGTGTGAAATATATCACTGTTTTAGTGAGGGGTGTGGGGTATATCGGAGTGTTACACTGAGGGGTGTGGGGTATATCAGTGTTACAGTGAGGGGTGTGGGGTATATCAGTGTTACAGTGAGGGGTGTGGGGTATATCAGAGTGTTACAGTGAGGCGTGTGGGGTATATCAGTGTTACAGTGAGGGGTGTGTGGTATATCAGAGTTACAGTGAGGGGTGTGGGTATATCAGTGTTACAGTGAGGTGTTTGGGGTATATGAGTGTGTTACACTGAGGGGTGTGGGGTATATCAGTGTTACAGTGAGGGGTATGGGGTATATCAGTGTTACAGTGAGGGGTGTGGGGCATATCAGTGTTACAGTGAGGGGTGTGGGGTATATCAGTGTTACAGTGAGGGGTGTGGGGTATATCAGAGTGTAACAGTGAGGGGTGTGGGGTATATCAGTGTTACAGTGAGGGGTGTGGAGTACATCAGTGTTACAGTGAGGGGTGTGGGGTATGTCAGTGTTACAGTGAGGGGTGTGGGCTTTATCAGTGTGTTACATTGAGGGGTGTGGGGTATATCGGAGTGTTGCAGTGAGGGGTGTGTGATATATCAGGGTTACAGTGAGAGGTGTGGGGTATATCAGTGTTACAGTGAGGGGTGTGGGGTATATCAGTGTTTCAGTGAGGGGTGTGGGGTATATCGGAGTGTTACAGTGAGGGGTGTGGGGTATATCAGTGTTACAGTGAGGGGTGTGGGGTATATCAGAGTTACAGTGTGGGGTGCAGGTATATCAGTGTTACAGTGAGGGGTGTGGGGTATATGAGTGTGTTATACTGAGGGGTGTGGGGTATATCAGTGTTACAGTGAGTGGTATGGGGTATATCAGTGTTACAGTGAGGGGTGTGGGGTATATCAGTGTTACAGTGAGGGGTGTGGGGTATATCAGTGTTACAGTGAGGGCTGTGGGGTATATCGGAGTGTTACAGTGAGGGGTGTGGTGTATATCAGTGTTACAGTGAGGGGTGTGGGTTATATCAGTGTTGCAGTGTGGGTTGTGGGGTATATCAGTGTTACAGTGAGGGGTGTGGGGCACATCGGAGTGTTACAGTGAGGGGTGTGGGGTATATCAGTGTTTCAGTGAGGCGTGCGGGGTATATCGGTGTGTTACAGTGAGGGGTGTGGGGTATATCAGTGTTACAGTGAGGGGTGTGGGGTATATCAGAGTTACAGTGAGGGGTGTGGGTATATCAGTGTTACAGTGAAGGGTGTGGGGTATATGAGTGTCTTGTACTGAGGGCTGTGGGGTATATCAGTGTTACAGTGAGGGGTATGGGGTATATCAGTGTTACAGTGAGGGGTGTGGGGTATATCAGTGTTACAGTGAGGGGTGTAG